>NC_137514.1:15872500-15975000 GCF_041902795.1 Electrophorus electricus | reverse complement strand
TTAGCATGGACTGATGCTAAACTCCACCTGGCTTGTCTTGTCCACTTTACCTCTCCCTCCCTGCTTAGCTCTGCCTGCTCCAGATCTACTCTGTGGTTGTCACCCCCATGCCAGGCTCACAGAATCAGCGTCTGTGTGCGATAAACACTGTTGTTATTAATGGCAACTCTCCCTCTCTATCTCCCAGTGCAGATGGCAGCTCGGGTTTGATTAGTGTGGCCTGGCCTCTGTGGCCACGCCAGTGGGCTTTTGTTCGGCGAGCATGCCGTACGCCTGGCTGGCAGACGTTATCACCTCTGTGCGGCTGTTCACTGAGCAATGGGGCGTTGCCAGACCTAGTTGGCGGGTGCCACCCATTCGTAAGGACCCTTTGTGTAACGCTTCACTATCGAACTTCGGAGCATGTCTGCCTTTGACGAAGTGTAGACTTTTGCTACTATCTCTATGGGCTCTATTAGTCCATAACCCATTAGCTACATGAGTAATGGGCACAAACAGGTGAAGTCATTAAAAATAAATGCAAGCCAGTGGTCTTTGTCTTGACCTCCGTCAATAAATAGGTCCACTGTTGACAACCGTATTGTCCAATGACACAGTTTGATCCACACTGTGGAGATCAAAATCAATTCCTGCATCAGTAATGAAACACTTTAAATATCTATTCTGTCCCCAAAAAGGAAAAAAAAATGAAACATTTCTAGTACTCTGAAAAGTCCCCCCCCCCCCCCCCAAACAATACGGAATCTGTTAGGAGATCTGTTATTGTATCATAGAGCGCATTTTTACTGGGTATGGCTCAGTGTACGTTGCTGAGAATGAGAAATAGTTGATTTATTATCGAGCTGACCACAGTGGTTAGCAATGTGGGATGTGTAAGGAAGTCACTTTGATTTATAAGCGACTTTATCACCCAAACAGGCACTGATATAGCAAGGGAGGGAGCATGCTGTGTTCAATACACGTCTGTCATGGCCCTCCCCCCATTCATATATCAGCATATATAGAGATATAAAGGGGTGGGATTTAACACCTTTCTCCTTCAGATTTGCTGCAGGGTGGGCAATAAGGCATAAACATTTTATTTATATATATATATATATATATATATATATATATATATATATATAAAATATGAAGACATTATGAGACTAGTGGTTTATAAAAATCAGTTATAAGCACAGTTATTTTTTATTTGTTTACAAAATTTTAAGACTGGGGAAAAAAATTAGTGAAGTGGTATAATATCCAATATTATTACTGTGTAGCTTTAATCTGACAATCTGACGTGGCACTTTGTTGATTATAGGCTCTCTGTCATTGTTAATGAAACGCGCTGCTTATTGTATTGAGGTATTGAAGACAGCCACAGTATGCTAAGAAAAGAATACTGTGGCTTCTGTTGTGATAACGATTATGTCTCATCATATCGCCCACCCTAAGTACCACACTGTTCCACCAGGTCCACGTTAGTGTGAGCTGATAGCACCTCTCTCTGCCTCCAGTGAGCCCGGGTTCTGTCCCTGAGGACTGGTCGTACAGAGTGGAAGCAGAGCCACATTTCACTCCAACACCCATTTGTCGTGTTCTGAATCACTGGGAGATTATTTATTACAGTGAAGTGACATGTTACAGTCTATCAGCTGAGGCTAAAGCAACGGTGCATGGTATTGAAGTTAGCACGGTAGCTTCAGGTAGCTTCAAATTGATGCACTGGGAACTATCCAAATCCTTTGGATAAATGGGTTATAATATTAAATATTTATATACATTTTTTTCTGGCCACCTCAACATTTAAAAATGGTTCCCCAAATGCACTTTAAAGTGTGCCATCAGTTGTGACTAAGTATGTGTCTCCATTTCTTCAGAAATCCTGAGAGTCTAAAAATGGATCCTGGTGCTACTTTAATTCCAGATACACAAAGTAGGTCTCCTCTCTCACCAAGCACAATTTAGGCACAGATGGGGTGGGGTGGGGTAGGGTGGGGGATAGGGGGGGTTTAAGAAGTAATATTGGGGTGGAATTCCTCTTTAATGTAACTGGATCTTATACAACACAGGCATTTTAATGAGTCCCTGCCTCTCTCCCCTTTTGAAATGACAGGGACTGTGATCTCTGAATGTGATGAAGTGTTGCCAATTACAGCTGCTTTATTTCAGCACCTTTTTTAGCCTCATTCCCTTATGGTGTTTAATGTCATGCTAATGCTGTTAGTGTTTAATGAAGTGTTTGGAGGATTAAGCTGTGAAAAGCAGCGCCCCGAGTGCACTAAGAGATTCTATGCTAATCACTCTCTCTTCTATTCTGACTCTCCTCCAGTTCCCTGTAGAGAAAGCAGTGGCTGAGAGTGCTTAAAAGAAAAAGAAAAAAAGAGGGAGTAACATTAAAGTCAGCACCCAGCTTGCCATGGTATTAATTGGCCACTTGATGATATTTCTAATTTCATGGACAGTTTCTACTCTGTGAGACGATACTTGATTATTATGATGATGATGATGATGATGTTCAGAATTTCCTAGTTCTCAAAATGTGCAGTACAGGAAGACAGGAGGTGTACAGGAAGACAGGAGTTGTACAGGAGGAGGACAGCAGGTATACGGGACACCTTCGCTATTCCAGCAACTCATCACTGGAGGCCAGAAATAAAAGTAGCTGGGAAAGGCAGGCCCCACCTGGTCTACACCATCAGCTCCGCCACACTGTCAGCTCCATGACACTGGAGCATGGGCAAAGTGAAGAACCCTGCTGACCCCCACGACACATGAAGAGTGCTGAGAAGCAAAAGCTGTCCTGAGCAGCTACCTAGCCTACCTTTAATTTTTTATTTTTTTTAATGTAAAAAAATAAAATAAAAATCATCACCACTTACCTGCCAGACTCTAGCTGTGAAGAAACCATTTTCATTGTGAGCTTACCATGTTGTTAGGTCATGGCTCACAATCAGACCCCACATAACCATTTGCCAAGCCTGCCATGTGCTTGAAATGTGAAGTGGATTATTTGGGAAAGGAAAAAATATCTGCATTTGATCTGCAACGATCTTCAATTTTCTCTGTACTTCAGTTATGCCACTGACAGCTCCCCACTAGCCTGTCCAAAAAGTAAACATAGATGATCAATACATTTGATTTAAATATTTCTAAAAGGTCCCCCCACCCCAGATGATGTGTCCTATGACCATGAGGCACGGTGTTTAGAATCCTTAGGATATAGGATTGATATTTTAAGGTACATAGCAGGAACCATCATGAACTACGTCTAGGCAAAATGCTTGTCAGATTTGCTTATTTCTGTGTACACATTTCCTGAATGCTGTCTGGGAACTAAATGGATATTTTGGCCTGACTCTGCCTTGGCACCAGTGTAGTGCTTCCCTACTTGCATACCTAATGTATACTTATGATGGGATATTGAATCAGTAGAAGCCCTGCCACTAAATTAGCCCATTTTAGCAGAATATCCATACTAGTAGAAACCTCACCCCTCAGACTGCTCTTTCAGACAAAGCAGCAGGTTGTGTGCAGCCTGATGCTACAGCTTCCTTTAGGGACTTAGATGTTGCATATACTGACTATATAGTCCATACATTCTCAGGCCTTTGAAAAACCTAGCTGTAAAATATAGTGGGGAGACTAACTGTTCAATTTTTTAATTAACCATTTGAATGTCTTGGCCTACTGAACCAGGCAGTTTGAAACAAGGTTCAGAGAGTACGGCCTGTTTGTGAAAGTGCTGATTACTGCTCAGCAAAGAATCATGTATTGCTTTGTTCTTCCGCATCTTGGCGTAGAAAGTGCCAAATTACTCCCCACCTGGTGTCATGCAAAGTTTTACAATGAGGAAACAAAGTGCATCTTAAGGTGATCCAGTGGGTCTCAAACTAGAACTCTTGTTCCAGCCCATGACAAGGCACTGCTGGGCTACTCTTTATTGAAGGCGTCGATTCCAGAAGGATTGCTGAGCGGCAGCTCTGCCAATAAACCTCTTCTGACGTCAGAGGGCTCCGTGCAAACAGCGTGACTGTGGGGCTCATTTTAATGAGCTTGAGTCCCTGATCTGGGAGGTATACAGCAGAGCGGTTAGACGGGTTAGCCTTGTTCAGCAGCTGGTGGCATCCAAGCGATGCTGCCATACTGCAGCGCATCGCATCTGCACACACGACCCTGTGGACTGATGACTTTTGTTATTGTTGTAGTTGGAGCTGAAATCTGAAATTGAATTATACTACTGCAGCAAAGTTCTTTACCTCATGACCATTGAATTCATTTGTTCATTTGCTCATTTAACATGACTTTGGTTGCCTCTCTCTAATCACATCATGAGGCGATGGTTTCATGATGGCCTTGACTTCCATGTTTTAGAAACACTGCATACAAGGCAATAGGATGTCAAAAAATCATGTTGCCTGGTGATGGACCATTCACCTAGAGGTCCAAACCGGCCGTTTGAAAAATCCTCTTTCCCTCACAGCAAGCCATGTGGAGAGACCACTACTGTGACAATTTGAAGTGTCTCCTTCTAAGTAACTTAGTTGCACTCAGTTAAAGCTTCATATTTTACTCTCTTACAAAGAGAGCCAAACCCCTCCCCCGATCCCTCCAGTGAAGGAGTGCAAACCCCTCCCCTGACCTCCCCCCATCCTTCTGCAACAATGGCTTAGGGCCGATCTGCAGCTGTAACGTGCCCGTGTAACGGATCAACAGGAAAGCCGCACGCCCAGCATCAAAGTTCCAGCTTCTAGTGGATGTTCAGGCCAGGCCCACTGTTGTCTGTTGTTTCCTATTTACTACTGGTTGAAAAGTTGTCTTAGTCAAACAACTCTTCTAGTCATATATATATATATATATATATATATATATATATATATATATATATATATATATATATATATATATATATATATATACACAATGTGTCGTTGGTGCTCATGGAGAAGCTCATTTAAATATGCATAATGGTGTGTGTGTGAGACGATATACGTGTATACATGTGTACGTATATAGATTTATATGGTGTATATACAGTCAAAAGTCAAACAAATCAACTTTAACTCCCTATAACTAAGTAATTTGTTGCCCTGTTATCTCTACTGTAGTTTCCCCTGAAATACTAGCAAATACTTTTTCAGTACAGCGACTGCAGTGTCTCCTTAGCTCTCCTTAGCCTCCCACCTTGTGTTGAAAGAGGAACTTTGCTAATGGAGCCATTGTTCCTGACAGGATGGGGAGTTCCTGGTGCGGACGCACCATGTCGAGTATGCGGACGGAGGGATCCTGGACCCGGACGACATGCTCACGGACCTGGTCGATGACAAAGACAAGGTAAGACGACTGCTGTTTTGTGCCTCTTGGATGCTGTGTGTGTGTGTGTGTGTGTCTTTGTATGCATACATTTGGGCATGAACGTGTCTGACAAAGACAGTGTGGTTGAAGAGGGTGGGGACACACTCTCCCATTGGATCAGGGGTATCAGCATAATGTAACAGGAATGTCCATGATTTTCTCCATGTCTACAGTCTTCTGATGCCTGTATCCGATGGTAGGGCTTATGGAAGTTTTCAGCACTATCTGCAGTGCTGCATTTACACTACAAAAGTATCTCTGTACTCAGTCAGGTGCGTAAATATAGTGTTTCACTATATTTGTCCAAGATGGCATCTTCGACAACCACCTCCTTTAGGGACCGGCAGGAATGTAAACAAAGGTTTGGCATCACCGCTTATATTTTATTCAACATTCATTATTTTAGGCACACAACTTCTGCACTGTAGATATAAATAAGGTAAATAGTTTTATTATAGTATGTCAGGTATTTGGGGGAAAACAGTAGGTTAGAAAATGTTAAATACTTTAGGAAAATTCTATGTAGTCTAATTTTTCCTCAAACTATCCGCCTCAAGATTTGATCACCACCATCCAAATGGAAGGCATTCTGGTTTTTAATTTTATTATAATATTTAAGTGCTTCTCAATTCTATATAGCTCCCTCGGTTATTTTGAAGTCACCTTCATAATTCTACATCATTATTGCCACATCAAATCATTTATTGATTTATATTAGGGATTCACCAGTATTGAATTTCTTGGGCAGATACAACAGTAGTTACTACCTGGTTGTGGCTGACGCTGATATTAATAGCCGATAACTTTTACCTTTATGCATTTTAAAGCAAGTTCAAACTATAATCTAACATAATATATAATAATATAACAAATGCAATGAGTGTAAGATGTCACACTCTACAAATGGATCACTAATTTTACAAAGGCATGTAAAAATGAGACGTCACAATTATTGTAAACATATGTTACACTTACCACAAAAGGGGAAAAAAAGTAATTACATTTTATTTTCTCACCTTTCTCAAACAATGCCATTTTTTGCCTTGAACTGGTGCAATTATAAGAAAGCATATGGCTGGAAACTATGAAATTAACAATCCATTGTAATTATCAACCAAAATTCCAATATCGAACTGATGACAATAAATTATAAATGGCCCTTATCGGCAAATGACATATTGGCTGCAGATGTATTGTGCGCCTGTAATTTATTTGTTTTTACTGTTTCCTACAAAAGATTTGAAATGTACATTGTTCAGTTTCATAATGTGTGTGTGTGTGTGTGTGTGTGTGTGTGTGTGTGTGTGTGTGTGTGTGTGTGTGTGTACAGCAAAGTGGGTTTTATATTATTGAAAATGATTCCAAACTTGAGCAGTTTCAAATTTTTTGAATGGTAAGTTTGACATGATCTGACACCCAAGAAATGTGATTGGGTTTTAAAGATGGGCTATGCTCAGACAGGAGAGCCATATAAGGCATTCCAAAACTGGAACTATGCTGGCTTTCACCTGTAGTCAGCTACACCTCACAAAAGGTGCGGAGCAGGTTGTAGCACAAGCTTGCTGTCTGGTGCGCTGTTGCCTGGACCTGCTTGGCTGGCTGTTCCTGGCTAGTCAGGATTAGCAGCCAGTCACTCCACCTTGGCCAGTCATAGCACCAAATAAAGGAATTCAGCTTCCCTTAAAACGAGTTGTACTAGTATTTATTAGTGAAGTATTTTTTATATGCTACAAGCTTAGCAAATTGTACACCCATTTCTAAAATGGTACAACTTCTTCCTCAAATGCTACAAGCCTTTCCCCAAAATTGTACAAGCCTTTCCCAATTGGCATAACGCTTTCCCACATGGTATGTTGCTGCTGGCCTGGTGAGGAAAGTGAAACGTACCAAAGTTCCTGGGAAGTCTTATCACGGTCCCCTCCCTATTTTTCATACAAGTCTTAACATCTGGTAATGGATTCTAACAAGATGCATATTCAGGGTTATGGGTACGTAAAAGGAGCTGAATTACAATGACTTACTCAGCAGGAGCTGGATGAAGTGGTCCAATCGGAATATTCATGGGCTGATGAGCGGGGCAATTTGGCGTGATTAATATTGCTGGGCTTTTATTGCTAGGTTCAGTTTTATTTCCGTTGACCTGATTAAATGATGGTTCGAAATACCGAAGGCTTTGAAATGCCTTTGTCTCTTTTCCTTGCTGATGTCCGTGACCTCAGAGAATGTAGAACAATAGAGAGCATTTGACCATTTAAGGCTACTAGAGTTTTCATGGTGCTGGTATCTCCAGGTCTTAGTGGGACCTATAAGGGTGGTGCTAGCTCAGTGGTTAAGGTACTCTATTAGTTGAGAACTAGTTATCAGAAGGTTGCCAGTTCAAGCCCCACCACTGCCAAGTTGCCACTGGTGGGCCCCTTAACCCTCAATTTCTCAAGTTGTACTCAAGAGATAATTGTATGTCGCTTTGGATAAAAGGGTCAGGTTAATGTATAAAATGACATTGTGCTTTACTGAAACCTCTGACATCAATAGGTAATACTCTACTACTGGGACACGGCTAGATGCTAATCAACCAACACACAAAGTGAATGGGAATCACACAGTTTAATGAAACTACTCCTCCTGAGGTAGATGAGAGCAAAGTTGCTATGGCAGTTGGATCAGATTACAGGCCCCACCCCCGCCCATTAACCCACAGCAGGGAATGATGGCGTTTGGCTTGACCCTGGTCCCAGCTCATGAATATTCATGGGAGAAATGATGAATGATGTTAATGCATGGAGGGGCTGTAGGCGCACAGCCCCGTGGACCACAAGGGGCAAAAAGCCCTGTTGTGAGGGCCAGGCCGAGTGCTTCTCTTACTCAATTAAACACTTCATCACTCCACTCCTCTCTTATCCTCTTCTCTTTGCCCTTGCTCATTTCTTTTCTCCATCTATCCATTATTCTACAATTTCTGCTTCATCTGGCAAGAGGGTGTCTGCATGTGGAATTATTCCAGAAATGGCATTTGTAGTCTCTTCTTAGCATATTAACGTTTTGTAAACATGTTTGAGGAAATATGTTTCTGTTTTTCCAGGATTAGGCCGACTGTTTGTCCTTCGTCCTTTGTCACTGATAACCAAATCAAACCAGTTGTGATGCAAGGATGATGTTTGTAGTCATGACCCACAGTGGTTGCCGCAAGAGCCGGCTGTTCGTGCGCTTCCTTCCGCGGCTCACGCCACGAGCCGATGGACACGCGTAGCGTCACGCGTGGGCCAACGACATCAGACCGCGTGTGCTGAAGCTCTCATCACGCTTTCACTTCCACAGTGTTCATCTCCATAATCAAACACGGTTGTCACATAGTCTGAGGGGAATGTGAGAGAGGGTACACGTGTGTGCTACGAGCCTGGCGAGCGTCGACATCCTCCCACCTGACGCACTGGAGCTTGTTTCTTTCCTCTTTACACCTCTCAGACTGTCGTGAACGTATTTGCGCCGCCACTCTGCCGTGCCCTCGGTTTTTGGCGTGCGAAGGGAGGCTGGGTAGGTATGATAATGCTTTTCATGATCATGGCCACCTACGCAAAAGTGTGCCGTAGGGATTTTGGATCCAAACGTCAGTGTGCAGTCTTCGTGGCTTGTCTGTCTTGGTGGAAGCCCTGACATATAAAAAGGAAAAAAAGAACATACTGTGATGCATCAGAGTTCACAGCTTCTTTTTTTTAATGTCCATTTCCTTTGTGATTTAAGGAATATTTAAAACATTTCACTTTGGATTTGGTGTACAGAAGCTGTGGTTTACAAATTTCCAGTAGTGCCCCCCCCCCACCTGTCTGTGAAGTGTTTCAGAACGAGTCAGTTCTGTCCTCACTTGTGTATTTTGTGGAAAGCAGTGCTAACGGTGGCACTAAGGTTGTGGATAAGCTTTCTAATCACATATGCTTTTTTACACACAAAAGCCTGTCTAATAAGAAAAGCACTGAAATTATGGAATTCATTTAGCAAAATAATCAAATAGAAGCCAACCTAATAGTGTCTGTCTACCTCTGCTAATCTGCCTTTTAGTTTCTCAGTTTTTAAACTAATTTAGGTTTTAATCTGTTTAGCATCTGCAAATTGTGTTTGGCATTGGCAGCAGATTCATTTCATACCTTAGCTAAATAGTTATAATGGACCCCCTCCCCCTTTGTGGGGCTTGGAGCAATTATTGGTCATCTTGGTAATTTTTTATGCGACAGAGATAATGCATTTGTAATGCTAATTACTGCTAATTTGAAAGTTCATTACAGTTGATGGGAATATTGTGCTTGTCCTCGAAAAGGCTACCATGCAGTCGTGATCGTCCGAGACCCTCATCAAAAGCCACTTATGACTCAGTGTCAGATGAGCTCCATCAGATTTCGTCAGAAATTCAGATTCCCTTTTATCGTACGCGTACTGATGCGCGCCTTGGCCTATCCCCAGCCCCAACGCATGCCAGTGGAAGTGATTTTAGGAGACTAGCTCGTTTCGACGCAGCTACCGCTTGCCTTTCTTTAACGTCTTTTTTTTGTCACGAGCTGAGTGCGCGCTGAGCAGGACTGAATGGTAGCTGATTGCACGAGGGACTAGGAAATGGAACCGCGTGCGCTTTACTGATTGGCCAGCACAGTCAGCTCTGCTCGTCTGAAAGGCTGCTGGAGTCCGTCAGATCGAATTTGGAGATGAATTTGAACGACAATTCTGGCTAGTAACGACAACGAATTAGATTAGATTAGTTTACTTAAGGGTATTGAAAAACTGGGACGAGATTAACGGGAACTTGTTTTCTTGAGCAGCATTAATTTGTGCGCTTCCAACTTCTGATGAATTTTGAGAAATACATTTGTGACCTATTTTGACACCTCAAACACCCCACTTTCTTGAAGTAAGTGACAAAATCACTTCAAGCTAAATTTGTTTTAAATTCCAATTAGGCCCACATTCATACACTGTGCCAGTCTGATTACTGCCCTACAGTCTGATTACTGCCCTAAAGCCCAGCTATTCAGTTAGATCCCATTACAGCCTAGTGTCTGCAGGTATCCGGGCCAGCTGTGCAGAGAAGCAACTGGTTGCACTAATTAAGTTCCTTTTTTTAGTTAAAAGGGTGTAGTTATTCATGAAGGAGCTGAATTTTGGACAAACGCCAGTAGACTGATCTCTCACTCATAAGATCTGACTGAATTTCCTGGGCCACCTGTCTAGTGATCCATTTGAAGATGGTTCCTCTGGCAGCCATATTTGTACTGCTTTCGATAAAACTCATGAAGGTAAACTTATCTGTAAGTTGTGCCAGACTGCATTCACTGACCATTCATTTTGCTCAATTATAAGTTGTATCAGGGGAAAAAAACAAACACCACTTTAAGTTGCTTGTTGCAGAATTATAAAAACGTACATATTTGGCTACACTTTAGAAAAAGGACCGATGTGACATTGTTCAGATGTTTCTTTTTTTGGGCTGTGCTTTCTGTAGCACTTCTGATTGGTTCTCTCGGCAAAGGCTGACCAGATGTTTCAGCAGATGACTGACGTCATCTAGGGAAGAAACCTCAGCTGACCATGACGAAACCGTGTAAGAAAGGGTCTTTAGCACTTGCAGTTACAAAGGTGATGGGGCAACTCTGTATTTTAGTGTTGGTCCTGTACTCTGTTTATAGCAGGCGATTAAATATGGCCTTCTCCCTCAATGTTGGCAGCCATAAGCCTCTATGCCCTCTGCACTCACGTTTCCATGTCATTCTGGTGTTTTCCTGTGCAGTATTGATTTTCCAGAATCTCTCAGCCCACAGTAGAACACACTTAACAGGAACACACTATTGTCTTGCGCAAAAGTCTTTGGCAGACACCCCCCCCCCCCAACCCCCCACCCCAGCACACACCCACACCCACAGAGACACATCCAGATAAGCAGAATGATCATTAAATGTTCATCATTTAGGCTGAAAGTACCACAAGAAAAGACAATGATTTGCATATGCATGACTGATTAAGATAATATAATGTGTCTGAGGCTTACATTCAGAAGGCTTTTTCTTTGTTTGCAGCTTTTGTCATGTTAATAATTAGAATAATGAAAATAATTGTCAGATATCGTTGTTGTTGTTGTTATTATTGGTGTTATTATTATTATTATTATTATTATTATTAACAATATTATTATTATTATTATTATTATTATTATTATTATTATTAGTGTTATTATTGGTCATGGTGGTAGTAGTATTAAAGGAATGGTTGCATAAATCAGATGCACACATTTAATTTTCAGTTTACCTCAAATGAGTTTGGTGTGCAGCTTGGATGATTCTGTTTTTTTTTAGTCATAAGCTTCGATTACTCATCCGCTGCATTAGACACGTGGCTTCAATGCAAAACTAAAGAAGCAAAATCTGGATGTCAAACATCTTGGCTGATTGACTATGTCTTTGGCGACTGGGCAAATTAGCATAAATTTGCATGAAAGGACAAAGCGTTTATTGGGTTTATGTCATCTTAAAATCCTTGTACCTGGCGGTTGGAGAAACGCTTGTGAGGGGCAAAAAAAGACCCAACCTTCCTTTAGCTGCGGCGCGGTCCAGCATGCGTCCGGCACACCTGTGGCGTGCGTGCGCCTCTGTCCTTCTTTCTCTCTCCCAGCGACGGGCTCCGTTTCGAATGAAGTGTCGCCATCAATCTCTTATCTCATCCACCGCACAGACAGGAGACAAGTGAGGGATGGCTGGGCTTCTCCGTCTTTTTCCTACACTTCATCCCCACACCTCCCCTGCCTCCACCCCCACCCTGTTATTTCCACTGCACTTATTGGCTTCTGGCCTCTGGCCGTTTGTCTTCGTTTCTGTCATGCTGCTTCTTTTTATGTTTTCATATAACAAGACCCCCTCCCCCAAATATATATATAATATAATGTGTGTGTGTGTGTGTGTGTGTGTGTGTGTGTGTGTATGTATATATATATATATATATATATATATATATATATATATATATATATATATATATATATATATATATATATATATATAATTAGGCATGTATGTATGTATGTGTGTTGGGGGTGGGGGGATCTTGTGACCTAAATTGGAGGAGAGAGATTAATATTTTAAATTGTGTGTTGATGGCCAGACATTTTCTCTTTCTCTCTGTCATACACACACATACACACACACACACACACACACACCTCTCTGCACTTCTGAGCCCTTATCAATGCCTTCTGTGCTTATAACACTAACTCTTCATACGCGTGACGAGTCACACGTGGGCGTGTGTCTCCTATCGGGGCTACCTCAGTGAACGCATCAGATCAAATTAATACACCTTGCCACTCCACGTGCCTCACTCGTGCTCCGCCAGAATTAAAAGCCACCGGAGATGCATCTGGGGCCCTCATCGCCTCCACCAATCAACAGCCACCTCCTTCATTCTCATTATCATCATCAATTTCCACAAGCGCCGCCACGCTAATTAATCGTCTCGATGGGACAAGCTTCTCTCGATTAGCCGATAACGAGGCGGGGAGCCGCCTGTCAGACCTCTGTTGCCCCCCCCCCCACTTCCTGCTTCTTAGCCGCCGTCATGCGTGCTGCATGTCTTCTGGGTTTTAGTGGGTTGCCGTCAAGCACTGCGACTCAGCCTGAAAGTGGAACGGCTGCTTCCATCTGTTTGCTCGCCAGGGCCTTCGAGTCGAACGCGGAGACCAAGCACCGAACTAGCCGAGCAGGAGAGCCGACTTGCAACGGTTATTTTCAACTTTGTGTTCAGTTATAGATCACAGATTCTCTGAAATCAGAAACCTAATCCTAATCTTCTAGGCTGAGGGCCAAACCTGGTCCTACAGGCTGAGGGCCAAACCTGGTCCTACAGGCTGAGGGCCAAACCTGGTCCTACAGGCTGAGGGCCAAACCTGGTCCTACAGGCTGAGGGCTAAACCTGGTCCTACAGGCTGAGGGCTAAACCTGATCCTACAGGCTGAGGGCTAAACCTGATCCTGGGAAACACATTCTGAAGGCTCTCTGAGATGAGCACTCCAAAGAGAATAGATGCCTGGGGTGTGGGTGGGGGGCGGAAGAGAGAAAGAGGGAGGGTGATGGAATCTGAAATCATGATGGAAAGATACAGGAAGAGAGAGTTTATTTCTCCTCTATCGGAATCGACCTCGTCACTCAAAAAAACCAAAAAAAACAAAACAAAACCTCAGTGATTTTCCAGCTCGTTAGGCCCTAAAAGATGCCTGATTGGAGCTCTCAGCTTCCTCTGGTGTGTCGGCCCTCATGCCTTGTCTTCATCCACCCTTCAATCCATCCTCTGCTCCCAATCTGGGGAAGGCATAATCTGGGGAACCCATAGGCCTGGTAGATAGACCAGGGTAGATGCGTTTGCTTCCAGAACTCTTGGCCCAAAATACCTGGGATTGGTTTCTCTCTCTATCTCTCTGTGTCTCTCTCTGTCTCTGTCTCTGTCTCTCTCTTGCTCACACACACACTCACACACTCACACACACACTCACTCACTCACTCACTCACTCACTCACACACTCACTCACTCACTCACTCACTCACTCTCTCTCTCTCTCTCTCTCTCTCTCTCTCTCTCTCTCTCTCTCTCTCTCTCTCTCTGTGAGCGTGTGTGTGTGACGGGTGAGGGGGTGTGTAACTGATTACTTCTGTGGCTGAAAAAACACCCAACAAAATGAATGCCTTTTGCCTTCTTCTGAAACTTCTAACACTTCCTGCCAGTGTCAGAGTGGCACAAACCTGTTTCGGTCTCCATGGCAACTCCCTGGAAACCAAGATATCAAGATTCATGGGTGTTCCGCTAACGAATGCAAGATGCAAGAATATGCCTTTCCTCTCTCTCTCTCTCTCTAGCTCTCTGGTTCTGTCTCTCCCCAAACCCCACACCACCACCACACACATACGCACGCACACACACAAATACACATACATGCATGCACATACACACACGTGCACAAGCAAATATACACATGCACCAACAGCACACATACCCACACATACACATGCATGGACACACCTGGGGTGTGCTTTAACACACACACACACACACACACACACACACACACACACACACACACACACACACACACACACACACACACACACACACACACACACACAAAAAAAACAAGCACACTCAAATACATGTGCTTGAACATACATACACATAAAAACATGCAGACCTAGGAGTGTGTACACACTCCTAACACATTCACTTCCCCACACAGATAGAAAAATGCACACAAACATGCACAGATATACACATACATGGCCCCACACATGCACTCACACAGGTGATTTACTGGAGGTTCCAGTAAAAAGCAGCTGGCTCTGCATGACTGGTCTTATTATTATTTATAAGCACTCATAAAGGCAAAGGGTAAATTCACCATTAATCACACACATACACACTCTCATGCGTGCACACACACCCTCTCTCTCTCACACACTCCCACCCACCCACACCCTCTCTCACAGAGCCCTGTGGGGCTTTTGGCACATTGCAGTTCCCACAGCAAACATGTATTAAAAAAGGCCAACTCTCATTCATCAACACTCCCGTTCATGTGCCCATGCGCGCGCTTGCACACATGCACAACGCGCACACTCTCCCCCCCCCCACACACACACAAACACACACACACACCCTCAGTCTCTGCTTCTCAGTTTTCTCGACACACCCCCAATGTATTATAATTTGCTGTAATATTCCTGTTGCTGAACCTATCCATCCATCCATTCATCCATCCATCCATCTACACATATTCGGTACCCCCATAAACGCGAGAGCTCTGCGGGTGCTGGGGGGTGGTGGATATAGTGATGGGAGCAAGAGGGAGAGAGAGAGAGGGAGAGTAAAGACATTCCAGCACTCTTATGAATTCATTTGGCCAGAGAATTAGCATCTCCCCAGAATTTCTGAAACCTACAAAATCTTCCATAATCATCCATTATTTTACATAATTCACAATCTTCCTGTAACAGTGCAGTCCTGCGGATTGGCCATACTTATTCTGTCCTGATTAATATGCTTTTATAGGTTTTTATTTTTTACATTTACATTTTATATCAACGCCCATTATTCTGGTAATAATGTATTTGGACAGTCATTCCACTATAACACTGCTGAACAAAATGCAGTGGCCAAGTTCGTTATTGTATTACCGTGTCCTTTTTCACAAATGTTAATTCAGGTTTTTGGGATCAACTCCAGTGCTCTCACACACACACACACACACACACACACACACACACACACACACACACACACACACACACAGACAGACACACACCTTCAGGTGTGTTTGGTTAACCACAGTAAGGCTCTCCTTTCATCTCAGAGGTCTGGAACGAGGTGCTTCATTTCCTCTGCTCGTTTCCAGGCTTTCTTACTAGATACAGCAAGTGCTAAGATGCTAATGAAACTGTGTGTGTGTGTGTAAGAGCGAGAGAGCGAGCACACACATGCGAGACACAGCTACAGAGGGCCAAGCAGGTGGCTGGGACAGGCAGTGTGTGTCACGTTGTGGGAGTTTGTCAGAAATAAGTGAAAACCTCCCCAGAGCTCGGCGAGCGTCTGCCAGACGGAGTGTGGGAGCCGTTGTCTCTCGTCTCCTGTCCAAATTGCTCTGTTTGGCTGTGAATTGGGCCCGTTACAGTAGCACAGGGCTTTCCCGTTAGCCCACTTCTGGTTTGTTTGTGTTTTTTTTTTTTTTTTAATCTTTCGCGGGTGTCTGCTTCACGGCTCAGAATACACGCCGTTACGCTTAAAGGTGACCCCCTGAACGGCAGATGACCCAAGAGCGCAGAGGCACTTTACCCCATCTGGAGGTTACGCACGGCCGCTTGCTTGTCTGCCTCTCACAAAGGAGGGCCACGCGATGTTTACGGCAGCTCAGCACTCTGGAGTCTTGTTTCTGTGTTTAAACTGTAGGCGTGAGGTGAAATGTGGACAGCATTAACGTTCCTCCCCCCACTGACTTCCAGACCCCATGGTTCTGAGCTCGTTTGAAAATGGGACAAGCTTAGAGTGTGGGTCAGCGCCAGACGCGCCTGTCTTGGATGGGCCATTAGTTTCAGAAGCGATTGCTGAGAGGACACTTCAGTAAACAGAGTAAGGCAGTGTATCTAAACATCATCCCTTTTAATACCAAAGCAACCCAACCCATGTTTTTATGTATTCTTTACTTCAGGTGATTTGACTTTAGGTGATAAGTCTTTTGGCTTGAAGAATCCACTCCATAATGAGCATCTAGCCACTCAGAAACACTCAGAATTAAGGTTTAACCAAAAATGCTTTCAATCTTTCATTAAAATTCTCAGGCAGAAGGTGATTCTGCAATTTGCCTTTTCTGATGAATGTTTCAACTTGATATGGTTTATCCCTCTATATATTGACTTTGCTGTTTTATAATTTAAAATGTCTTGATTTGTTTAATAACTGCATCAAAAAGGTTTGCATGTGCAGGGTGTGTTCGTGTGTGTGTTGCTGTGTGTTTTTGCTGAGGGTAGCCAATAAACTGAGAGCCTGTGTTATGTGAAGGTAAAACATCTGGGAGTGATATTAAAGATACACATTGCTGGTAATCTTTGTATAGCCAGGCTTCTACGCTAGTCATTATGTATCCATTTGTGCTGACACGCGCACACACACACACACACACACACACACACACACACACACCTTTGTTTAGCAGAGGTGTGCATGCTTGCATGTGTTTGTCTGTTTGTTTGTGAGGTTTTGTGTATGTGTGTGTGTATGTATTAGACCTCATTTAATAGCCTCTTGATCTCTCATGGTAGTTTTATAGGGCATATCCAAATGTACTTTCTCTTCAAAAGGGACCACAGTTTGGCCTGCAGTACCTTATCCATTCGCAAGGTGGCACATTCTGAGTCCGTCAAGAGAGTGGAGGCCAATGTAGAGAGTTCCCAACTTTCCGGTAGGATCCTTTGCCAGGTGTTGCCTGCGCTAATCTCTGCCTGTGTCACTAAGCTGCTGTTGTTACTGGAGACCGGCCACTGTTGTTACGTTAGAACGGCCCAGCGTCGTGTCTGAATGGAACACGCACACCCAGCCTGTCTGGAAATGCCGTGCTGTCCTGAAACAGCGGGGTTAGGCTGCATGTCTTGAAAGTGTGTTGGCACTGCTGAAGGTACACTAGGGTGTGTTTTTCTGTTGTCCATCTCTGTGTGTGTACCTGTTTTATATTTTTAAAATTACTTAATTTTTTTTTTTTTTTTTTACCTGAGAGCGAGAGAGAGGAGCAGAATGCGGGAGAGTAGAATGTAAATAGACCGAGGGAGAGGGATAGAGAGAGAGAGAGAGAGGGATAGAGAGAGAGAGAGAGAGAGAGAGAGAGAGAGAGAGAGAGAGAGAGAATTTTCCCACTCTCCCTTCTTTCCCTCTGGGAATACATCCCAGTGCATAGCCTTTGACTCTCAGTTCATTGGCGACACCTGTGACTCAGCACTCTGCTTTTTTTCGGTTTCCTGCCTCAAGAATATGAACCTGTAGGCCGAACCTGCGCTAATATACGCATGTGGCTTCCCCAACCGATTCAGGTGTTCTCGCTGGCACACACTATTGGGGGTTTGTGTGGCTTGAGAATGGGTGGGTGTGTTTGCCTGCCTACGGGGCAGTAAAACGGAGCGCCAGGCACGTTTTGCGTGAAGGTATGCGTGTGTGGCGGCGGGGGCATGTCCTGCGCGGCCAAGGGGTGGACCTCAGCGCGTTCTGGGGGCCGGTTCTCCTGGATGCTGGAATGAGACGGAAAGAGGTTTGCTGCTAGTGCTTACATCACAATGGGGAATTCCAACGGAGATGTAAGGATTGGGATGTGATATGTGGTATACTGCATGCGTGTATACACACACACACACACACACACACACACACACACATGCACACATCTCTATCTGATGAATATATCTCTAGAGGGCTAATAAGCTTGATTTGATTGGTTGATGGGATTGATTTGATTTGATTTTTTTTTTACATCATGCAGAGATTGGAAGGAAGAGAGAGAACTTCCCTACCACACGTAAGACCTATTCATGCTTATAGCGCAATGCATGATTTATTCCCACATTCCTGCATTAGCCGGCAAACACTTCCAGCGGGGACAAACCTCTCCCCCCGCCCCCATTCCGGTCCTTACTCTCAGTATACCACAGTCCCCCCCCTCTCTCTGTGGGATCCAGCCTTGACTCATTTGGATCTCATACACTATCACACACACTCTCACTCACTCGCATGCACACACACACACACACACATATATATATATATATATATATATATATATACACACATACACATACACACACACACACACACACACACTCTCACTCTCTCTCTCTCACTCTTTCTCAACCTATCTATCACTGTCTCTTTCTCAGTCTGCCTCTCTCTATATACATCTTATCCAATCTTGGTATCTTGTGTTTATTTTTCCTTATGTGACTGGGTGGGCAGGGTGGGTGTGTGTGTGGGGTGTCAAACTATCGAATCAGACAGGTCGAGGTGGAAATCTTTCCAGTGTGATTGAGGAGACATATTCCTGCGTCATGGGTTATTGTTTCGCTGAGAAACGGTTGCGGATGCCGCCGTTTCCATCCGTAGGTGCCATGCCGCCTCGCCTCATCTCGCCTTGCCTCACACCTCTCCCACTCCCTCCTTCTCGTTACTTCCCTTGATATTCTGTCGCTTTTTGTGTCTTTCATTAAGTCGTTTCCTCTGCCAGTGCTTTGATGTGATTAGAGACCGGAGAGGAAGAGTGCTAATTTATTAGAGGTGGTGGAATGAATTCATCAGGCAGGCCCCGGCCTTTATGGCTGTTTGGCCAACACACACACGCACACACACACCTCATCAGTGTCTCTGCAACTCATAGAGACGAGCGTGACATTGTGTTTGACAGCTTCTGATTCCCTTGTCACATTTAATTTGGCCATTGATGCTGAACGTACACACACACACACGCATGCGCGCACACCTGGTTGCCTGTTTAGTGTGTCCTCTGCCTCTGTAGTCTGTCTAGTAAGGTGCACTGCGAGTAGCAGGCCTCTGTGTTAGTCTAGATTAATCTGTGGAGATTACTCTGTTCTTAAGGGCATGGGCCTGCACTACAAGTCCAGCATGTGAAGTGCTAATTCATAACAAACCAAGATCAGCAGCTCTGCTTGCTGTCTGTCTGTGAGGTACCTGTTGTTCAGGGGTGTGTGTGTGTGTGTGTGGGTGGCACAGTGTGTTGGCAGCATGCGGATCATCACGGTGTCATGGCACAGGCCATCATGAAGTGAAGCGTTGCGCTCACTAATTACTGAGACCATTTTAATGTTGGTGTTTTTCTTTTTTATTTTTTTTTTACTGGGAGGTTTGAGCCTTTTTGGAACAAATTATCCCAAATGACTTCTGGCTGTATCCACTGTGATATTTTGTGTGTATGTGTGTGAGAAAGTAAATGGAGTGTGTGTGTGTGTGGTTGTGTGAGGAAGTGTGTGAACAGGTGTGTGTATGTGTGTGAGGGAGAGTATATTTGAGTGCGTGTGTCTGGTAGGGTCAGGTATTGTATGGTGCCAGTACCTAAACACTGTCTCAACCTGTAAGCCAGTAGTCAGAAACAAACAAAATAATAAAACGAAGGTCAATGACATTTAAATAATGTATTTATTATTTCCAAGGAAAATTTGATCTTCATGGTAAACACTATATACAGTATACAACTGTCGTGCCACCATCTGGTCTAGGGACGCCCACATGTCCTGCTTATAGTGATGGAAACACTCAGTAATGCTGTTGCCTGTAATGCCCTTTTTGGAACATCCTACGGCAAATATTTCAGTCGACAGCTCAGGCACTTAGCTAAAGGCGTACTTCGGCCAACAAACAAACAAACAAATAAATAAATAATACAATTTACATAATTTTCCACTTAAGGCATGTTTGGAGTCCAGACTTTGCTTCTTTCTTTTAAAGCAAAAGCTTTTTAACGTTGCTAACAAATACGATTCAACAGCGGCCCAAACAACCTTAATAAATACGTGGCCAAGTTTCCCTCAGCCCGCTCAAACCACATTCGGGTCTTATTATGGGTCTCACTGACTAGTCGATGTGTGTTAGAACGCACCATGACTGACTGAAGTATGAAAGTAAATCAAAATGTCACTACCTCGGGCAGCAACCTGAGTGCGGTTTGAAAAAAGATTAAGGATTATTAGCAGCATTTGTTAATAAACCAGATTTAGATTTCATACATGTATCGGCCCATGGATTGCGTCTGGGGTAAGAGAAAAACAAACTTTTTTTTTTTTGCCGAACTATCCCTGCAAATGGCAAATGAGATGTGCGTGGCGATTTGCTTCAGTGGATACGGATCATGTAGGTGTCATTGCGGTACCCAAACCCCAGCGGGAACTCTCTCAGCCCCCGGGCGAAAGACGCCGGCCGTGGCCCCGCCTCCTCAGGTTCCGCCCACACACCGCACATCAAACCCAGCCCACAGGCCGTTCCAGTCCATTTAAAAACAGCATCAAACTTTTATAGGAAACGGCAGCGTTCTGGAGGAATGGAATAACGCACAGAAGCGATTAATTCCTTTTTGGAGACAGCGGTAATTCTATCCATTATTTATGTCTACCTCTGCCTTCCAGAGCTATCAATATTCAATAATGACCCTAAACCAGACTTGTTCCCAGATCATCGTTTTCATATCATAGGACATTAATACTGATCTTTCCAAGTGTTCTTTCAAAATCTTTTACTTTTCCCCCAAGACAAGACACATGTAGAGCTGAGGTGAATTAATATTTAAGTTTCAAAAGTTGC
Source organism: Electrophorus electricus (assembly GCF_041902795.1). NCBI lineage: Eukaryota > Metazoa > Chordata > Actinopteri > Gymnotiformes > Gymnotidae > Electrophorus > Electrophorus electricus. Next base: position 15,953,805 of record NC_137514.1, on the reverse strand, counting down.
CATTGAACTTAAAAAAACAAAATGTTGTAAAACTTTTATATAAACACTGTTTAGCTGCACTTGTGGATCCCGGTGATGTCTGTAGATGTGTAGACATCTTTAGAAGGGAACAAGTTTTTTTTTTTTTCTGTGTGGATCTCATTGATCTCATCAGCCTGTTCAGTAAACACGATAATTTAAACTCCAGGTAAACCTTCCATCAACGGCCATGTCCGTGATGGGGGGAGGTTACGATGCAGAAAACGCACAAGGCATTTTTCAAGTCCAATGTGAGCACAGCCCGTAGATTTGAATGTTTAGAGGTAACTTTCATAAACTTTTTTTCTCCCTGTAGCTACTTTATGCAGTTCTTCTGTGATTGATTGATTTTATGTCAGACACTCACGTAATTGGGGCCAGCTCGCACTACCACCTTGAAAGTTTGAAATCCCAACACCGACCCCAGCCACTGCTTGAGACTGTTCCAATGCAGCATCATCTTTCTAGCTGGTGTTTCCATGTTCCGGTCTGTATCGTCGCCTAACGAGCTTTGCCCCCCTACAGCTGATTGCAGTGTATGAGGAGATGGAGCTCCAGCAGGGGGCACCGGCGAGTTCCCAGGGAAGCACGGCTTCCGGCTACTCCAGTCCCGAGCCCTCGGAGCCCGAGCTGGGCATGCCACACCTCACTAGCGAGATCGAAGTCACCTCCGTCACCCTCAAGTCAAGTGAGTCTCCATCATTACTTCAGCCACCTGCACTGAAAAGACTTGAAAAATAATTTAACAGCATTCATTTCCACATACAGAATACAGCACTGCATTTTGTAGCCAGTTGCTTTCCATTACAAGGAGTCCCAATACCCATAAAATACATTTGAACATTTTGGGCAATATGGCCATGCATGTAAAAGTGCTCTGCTTTGATTCTGCAGTTCATATTACTTGTATATTTCTGTATTTTCACTCTATTTTTCCTGTTGAGATGTGACAGGCCAATAAGCCACTGGAACTATGGTGTATCATACACAGTTTATCAGTTTATCATGTCATATGATTTTAATTTGTGTTACCTTTAGCAAGCAGTGGCGGCAATATAAATGTACCAGAACGACCGGTGTATGTAGGCCAGATATGGTCCGTAAACGCCTTAACATCAGAGGGGAGTGAAGTGTATGTGTGTGTGCGCGCGTGTGTGTGTGCTCTCAGTAAAAATATAAGCATGATCTTGTACATGCCAGAAATCTATGTTTTTAACACACACACACACACACACACACACACACGCATGTTTTCGTTTAGCTGTCAGTGTTGTGGTGGTGGTATAAGGGGGATACCCAGACTGTAGCTCCACTGCGCAGAGCTTTGAGCGTCTCTGCTGCGCTTCTGAGCTGCAGTGATAGCAGCGTCGCAGGCGGGGCCTTCCATTGCCAGAACGCGCGCCTCTCCTCTCCGCCGAAGCCTGACTGAGTACTGAAGTCATCCGGCGTGCCCCAAGCAGCTGTCAGTCCCGTCACTGTTTTGGTGATGACGCGCATTCCATAAATGCCTCAAACCACTCGCTCAGCAGACCCGAGTGTGCGTGTTTGTGTGCCCTGCTTCATTCCTTTGAGTGTCGGTGCCCGCGAGGTGATTTGGCTGTGCTACACACGCTGTGCCTTGATGTCCCCTCTACTCTGTGCGCTATAATGTTCTAATAACTGATGGTGTGTCCAGTTCAGTTTCTGTAGGAGTTGTTAAACTATTATCTGCTGCTATAAGTTGATCATGTCTAACCACACACTCAAACAGCTCTCAACTTCATCTGGCTGACTCGTCTTCTGCCAGGCTCTTTGTGCAAACTTGGAAGGCGGCACTTTGATTGTGACAGACATCTGACAGGCTGTCGGTCATTTTGACGCTTCAGCCCCACCTCTTTAACCCTTCCACGGCCGCCCATTTTGATGTGGGTTTTGACCTGTTACATCTGCGCTGACCCAACGACCCCACCCCCTTTTCTGACTTCAGGAGGCGCCACCTGTCAGTCACTCAGTAAGATCCCACGCCTACCGAGCAGGAGCTAGTAAGTGACCTTCAACCTTCAGCCTTTTAAATTGTATAAAATTCTATTTGAAAAGATCAAAGACGGTGGTAACTCTTAATGTGAGAATTTGTACAGAGGCTGTGCCAGAGTTATGTTACTCAAAACGGTCATTTCTTACACTTGGTCACTCAGGTCATCACCAAGACATGCTCACACGGTTCCTGCCCCCAACTCGCCCCTTCCTTTCTCAGCAACCAAATTAACACTGCCCTATTCAGCACCGAGTTAGGCTGGATGCAGCTGTGCATGGATCCTTTTAGTGTCTGCTTTTTAAACCCCAGAGCCCTCACACACACACACACACACACACACACATATACATACTCAAATTAAGTTAATGGTGATCCCATGAAGGCCTTTCCTACCATAGCGAAACGGATTTAATAAAATGCTTTATGTGGCCTTCCTATCACCTCAGCTGCTGTGAGAGGTGTGCGGTCACACACACACACACACACACACACACACACACACACACACACACACACACACACTCAAACACCCGTCTGGTCCACAGCAGACCTGCGTTTTGGATTGCTAATCCACACCAGGCATGGTGCTTTTGTCTACTTTGTTGCCTAATTGATTAATGACTGAAAGGCATTTATCTGCAACCGAGCAACTGTGTGTGTGCAGCTGATAGCAAGAGTGGCCTTTTTTGACGCGGTCGACATCGCCGAGGTCAGAGGTACACCGGCCCAGACACCTGCTCCACGTCTGGCTCCACATAAGGGAGGTTAGGATGGCCGACAAACGGTCAGACTACGCGAGCAGCCGGCCCGGGTTTTGCGTTTGCACGTGTGTTTCAGCACAGTAATGACAGGGCAGTGCAAGGCAGCAGCGTTTCACCACTGAATTTCTGACTGAGCGTCAGGGCTGTATATGTGCATGCAGCAGCTGACCACGCTGATTTGAAAGGGCGGAAAACGCAGTTTTCATAGTAGGGAACATACCGGATTAACTGGAAGGGTAGAATTTCACGTGGCGAGCGAACAGTTTTGGGTGGAGCTGTTGGCAGTGGGAGCTGGATGACGGGGTTGCCGTTGTAGTTTCATTGACGGATGAAAGGGAGCTCACCCGTTGTTTTCTCACAAAGCTGAGGGGATTCTGCTCTTAAATTGCTGGCTGTCTTTCCACAAAGGTCCCAGTTTTACAAACACACACGCACGCATACACACACATACTCGCACACACATACGCATTCACAAACACACAGATATACAGACACGCATACATGCGCACACAGATGCACACAGATAGCGTGTGTGCTCATGTGTGTATTCATCTATCATGTGACAAGCCAGGACGCATTCTTAATGACGTATCAATTACCAATAAGGCAAAAAAATGACAGGTTAGCAGACTTGGACACCTCACTGTCTTTCTCTTTTATCAACAGTCAGAGGTTTTATCAATTCAATCATTACTCGCTCCTCTCATCTCACTCCTGCAAGCTTATTTTAATAGGATAAATTGAACACAGTTTCTGCTGCAGACTTCATAACAATACCATATTACTGGTGCTTGAATGAGTTTAAGAGCTTATATTATACTTATATATAAACAAAGAAATGAAATGCCGTTTTGACGTGGGTTAATTACCAATTATAGGTCTATAATATCAGGCAATTCCACCATATATGGTATTAAACAATGGGGACATATCGCCACAGTATGCAGGGCAGGGCCGGATTTACGTCCTCTTCCCTCATTATCCCAGCTCTTCGCTCGGCACGGGCCAGAGAGAATAAACAGCGCGTCCGCAAATGGCTGGTGGCGTGGAGAATCCCCCACCCCCGTTTCACATGATAAAGCACAGCAGGTATCAGAGGTCAAGTGGTGCTAACCAAACCCCACCCTGTCAGCCTTTATCGTGGCTGCTCTGTGGAGGATCTTGCTCTTTCTTCTGCTTCTTGGATCTTCTGCACCAGCTGGTCCTAGAACAGCAAACAAAGAAATTTGTAGAAAATTCCATGGTGTTTGCTTACAGGGCACTGCATTTCTTTTTGTTTGCTTTAGTTCATGTTTGTTTTTTCAATACCTGGTTGGAGAAGGGCAAGACAGCCACGCTTGAGTTTAAGCGGTAATTTGTGCCAATTCCAGCGTCTTCAAATATCCAAAATGATTTCATGCACATTTCCTACTTGGGTATTAATTTTTGGGTGTTTTCTAAAGTCTTCGTAAACAGCCTCATTATTCCTTTGATGCTACCAAGGTCTCACAGCTACATGAGTCTATACCTGTCTTACAGTTTCATCCCTGATTAAGGCTTCATCGGTGTCACTGTTTACCAGACAAGCAGAGGCAGTGAGAAATAATGTGTGTGTGGTTTTGTTTTTTTGTTTTTTTTACGCTCCTCAGACAAGACTATAACATTAAACAGTCACTGTGCTTTTCAATGGTTGTGACTCCTGCTCAAAATGGAATGCATCAGCAAGTTATTTTAAAGCGTGTTCTGTGTAGCATTTAAATTTTTTTTCAGTTTAGCATTTTAGCTAAACTAAACACCCCCCCCCCCCAATATTTCCCAGTAAAAACCTGTGTGCCAAAGCGAAACACTTTACAAGGGATCACCGACATTTGTAAAGGGGTGGTGTGGAATATAGCCAGCATGGTTAAAGATGGATGGGCAGATTGGCGCAGTGCAGCATGGTCACGCTGAGCACTTAGCTTATCGAAAGGCCCGGGACATTGATTTTTTTTGGCAAGAGGCAGTCGATTTCAGACATGATTGAGAGTTGAAAGTGAGGAGATTGGGCAGTAAACACTGAAGTGTCTGCGTGTGCGTGCACGTGAGTGTGTGTGCATGCGTGCAGCTTCTGTTAAAACGGTATAGCTTTTCACCTTCACTACTCCACGTTCAAGGGCTTGGCTCTCATTATACCATTTGAATAGCTCAATTTTCTCATTGTTTTCTGATCTTGTGTTTCCACTCTACAGGGAAGTCTTCCATCTGGTACTCTACATGCATTACAGAGCAAAAAACACTCAACTCTAACTTTTTTTTGGGGGGGGAATCAGTCTTCCTATGGCAATGTGGCTTGGTTTGTGCGTGTGTGTGCACTCGTGCGCAATATGTGTGTTGAGCTCAAGAACACTTTACCAGATCAATGAATCAATTAATCAAACAACAAGGTTAATTGGAAGGAACTGAGCCAGGGGAGTTCCTTACTCAGCAGATCGATGGAAAGCGCTGGCCGCTAACCGTGTCGCCACCCACAGAGACACGCCTCTGCTAACTCTGTTTCCGCCCACAGACACACCTCTGCTGGTCCGGAGCAGCAGTGAGTCTGTCTTGACCCCGCCCCTGGAGACTGGCTTTTGGGAGGCCGACAACCCTGGCAGCAGACCCCTGACGACGGTCAGTAACCCAGCTCTACTCGGGGAAGCAAAATATTTAAATATATACCGCAGGAACACAGTGTCATTTGTTTGGGACGGTCACTGAAGGGGTAATGACCAGTGCCTGATAACGACCCCTTTAGTGCGGTCCTCTAAGTGTTAATGCCAAAGCCTGAACCTTAAAGAATGTCCATTTTGCAACAGTATCAGTGGAGCAGTTCAAGGCCTCATTGTTCTCCTGAGGGTTGAAGGCCAAATTAATCTGCACTTGGCAGTGTACGGTGCCCCAGTGTACCTTCCTGTGCTATGGGAGGCATCACAGGCCCACACACAAATCTGATAACTTATAATGCATTCTGTGTTTTTTTATGGGGGTGGGGGTGGGGGGTTGCGTTGGCCATGAGATTGGATTTTCCCTGGGTTTGGTTTTGATATTTTCTTTTGCTCGTCATACCACCTGTGGCCCCCTTGATATTCCTCTGTGATTTCACCTTCTCTCACGCCTTCCTTTAACGCTCTATCTTTCTCTCCTCTCCTCGCCGCTTTCTCTCTCTGTTTGGTTTAATATGTTTATTTGGTCCCTGTGGTCTGCTTATTTCTGTGGGTTTGTTTTTCATGTCTTGGTATTACACTGCATCTACCAAAAGGGTGCCCAGAACGAACGAACACACACACCCACCCTTCTATCTCCCCATTCTAGCTCAGTAGCACACATCTTTAATGCTCTCTCTGCTCTGACTTCTGCAAAATGGAGTTGGTGTACATCACCTACACGATAAATAGCTCTGTTACAATATGAAACTGTTCTTAACTGTTCTTAACACACCCCTGTTTATATCTCTCTCATCCTGTCTCAGTTTCTGGAGCTGTATCAGAAAGTTGATTTAAATTGGAGGGGATTTCCCCACAGACATTTAGGTATGCAAGACAGACATCCACAATAGTCAATGAATAAATAAATAAATAAAAAATGTCATGCTCTGACACATCAGTGCATCAGAAACCAAAAGTCCTGTGTCAGAATTAGATCAACCATGAGTTGTTGATGAACGGCCCGAAATGCACATGGTTTGGTAAAAGTTGAGCTTGGAACTGAAGTTACAGCTTTGCCTCTAAGGATTTGCCTCTAAGGATTAAACACTCAGACACAGCTTGTCTGTCGTTATCCACCTCTAAAAGAAGAATGTGTTGGGTAGCATTTGTATGGAAATTTATACAGCCTTTATCTGAAAAATCAAAACAATGGACCATAATTAGGAAAGTGACATAAAGACCCGAAAATGATGTGAGAAATATACTAATTTTTAAGTATCTCTAACAAGCCTGCTGAAGTAACAACAGTTTGACATGTCGGCTTTACTTCTGAATCTGTTTTCAGTTCCCGTTGCTATCAAAGTAAACTCTGGGCTGAGTTCCATATCCATCCCGTCTGTCCCGAGCTTTCTAGTTCAGCTCTGATTGGTCTGCACAGAAGCTGGCATAACGTTTGTGCAGCTCACACTTGCCACTGTGAAGCCTCATCTCACTGAAAGGAAAACGTGTCTTCTTCCTCCGTTTCTTTAGCTTTAAAGACCGCGCTAACCTGCAGTAGCCCGATATGATGTGCCAGTTGCATTAGAATGCCAGTTTAGAATGCTGATGTAAATGGACAGGAGGAAAAAATTGATGGTTAAATCTTTGTTCTGATCTTTTAACTTTTCTTATTATTGTGACTGTTGAAGCTCATGAAACTCTTGCAAAATAAAGTAAAAATCGTCTAATTGTCAACAAGATTTAAGCCTGAAACTGAAATGGCAGCGCAGGCCTGCCAGCTTAAAAGGCGACTCCTTCCCTCCCGTTAGATTCTGTCATCGTTTATGGTTCTGCAGTGGCTCAGACGTTTTCACGTTGCTGGCGTAAATTACTGGCATGTTCTGCTCTGCACTGACGGAAGATAGTGCGACGGCCTCTGACCCAGTGTGACGGCTTCGGACGCGGTGTAACGGTGTAACAGCCTCTGATTCGTTGCCGTCACAGTGCAGAAGGGGTTCGGCAGTATGACTGGCTTCTGGTAAATAACCAGTTGTGCTTTTCCAGTTCCTGAATTATATATCCTACAAAAATCCACATGGTGTGCTCAGCCTGAACGTGCTCATCTCCCACCTTGGTGAGACGTGATTGGCTGGAGTTGACACAGGTTACAGAAACAAAATGTCAAAATCTCTAAAAAGGCCCGATGAAGCAGCATCAGTGCTGCTCGCATCATCAAACAGCCCACTTCCTGTGGGCGGGGCTAAATGTAGTTTTGTAATGTCTGCCAGATTTAGACGGCTAGAGGTGAACCTGCTCTGTGATCATTTTAGATTTCAGAAATCATCACACTGGGAAGTCGTACCTTTTCAGATTTCGGGAGTCTGAACGGACGTTGTCGGATCACTCAAGCCTGTAATTTTCCTCTTTCTCCGTCTGCCTCCTTTTGACTCTGTCACCACAGCAACGTCAAAGGGAAATCAGCCAGTTAAGGTCAAAAGGCCCATCAACATTCACGTCTTAATCGATCTTTAATTAATTTTAAATTGATTTTAGGGCACTAAACGAGTAGTAATAAAAGAAACTCTTATTTCATTAAAGTTCCTTAAAAATTGAAAGAGCCTCTGCACACTGACTGTCCCCCTCTCTCTCTCTCTAACACACACACAGTATTCCGAAACCTATTCGGGGGGCATACTAAGATGGATGAGACAGAGTGTAGAGGTCATGGAAATATGCCTTGATGCTGCAGGCAGCACACTCCACACACATACACACCCCCACCCATCCACCCCCACACACCTGCCCAGCATGTTTAAGCATATGCTCATTAGCATCTGACATTTATTTGATTACTTTGTCCCCGGTAGTACGCCAAGCGTTTGCCATGTTTCAGCTGTTCTGGCTCATAATCACAGAACATGCAGACTCCAGCAAGTCTCTATAGAAGACGCAGAAGCCAATATCGCTGTCTCAACACACTCTTTTGTCAAACTAGTAAGTATACAGCCCCAGAACCAACTCTCTTGCTCTACAGCTTTTCCCCTTCTCCAACCCCCCCATCTTTTTGTCTGTCTGTCTGTCTCTCTCTCTCTCTCTCTCTCTCTCTCTTTCTCTCTCTTTCTCTCTTTCTCTCTCTTTCTCTCTTTCTGTGTCTTCCACTCCCTCTCCTGCGCCCCATGTGAGCTGCATGTCCTTTAAAACGCGAGATATAGATGCACCGTAACAAAGCCTCCAGTGGCCTCTAAACAGGGCAGTGGCATGTGACCCAGCATGGGGATAATCGCTTGCCCCTCTGCTTATCTAGGTCACTTCTTGTGTAATGGGAGTGCAGGCTTACTATGAGAGTGGGGGTCCCGTGTGTGTGTGTGTGTGTGTGTGTGTGTGTGTTTGGGGGCACATCAGGGACGTCATTAGCGTCAGCTTCACTGCGAGAGCGGCAGGAGTGGGGTGAGGCGGGTGCCATTAGGAGTCGAACCCCCCCCCCCCCCCCCGCACTCCTCCTGCAGCGTGACGTCCGTCTCCCTCGTTTTAACGTTTTCTAGCCGTTTCATGGCGACGCTTTTGTTTCTTCTTCGGCCGCACTTTTTTGTGACTTGGGTCGTTGGCGACAGAGAGTGAGAGGGGGAGGACAGCGGAGCAGGGAGAATTCTGCTGCGTCAGGAACCTCCAAACAAACGTCTGGGGTTTCAGCCATTAATCGCACGAAATTCTTCTAAGTTCAGGCAACGAGCCGGACTCATTTTCAGACAGGCGCCGTCGGGCCAGGCCTGTTCCCTTTGCTATGGTGCCTTCAGTAAGGGTCCCTGCTGATCCAACCTGAGTTGTGCTTGTTTGAACAGGGAACTGGCAATGCGCCAGTGAAGCCCATCGTCATGGACAGACCAAAGGACGGCGTCGCCATCAGTAGGCCAATCCCACTATCCAGCAGGTAAGTGGGTGTGGGTGTGGATGTGGGTGTGGATGTGGATGTGGGTGTGGGTGTGGGTGTGGATGTGGGTGTGGATGTGGGTGTGGGTGTGGATGTGGGTGTGGGTGTGGGTGTGGGTGTGGATGTGGGTGTGGATGTGGGTGTGGGTGTGGGTGTGTGTTTGGGTTGTTATAGCATCTTTGGTACCGCCTCATGTCCTTAATGGACGACAGTGAACCTGACTTAATAAACGAAGTGCAGGTTGAGATTAGGGTGTAGGGGTCGGCGCGAATGAAAATGAAAATACATGTGAGAGAACGACCAACCATTAATATCATGCAAATTACTTTATGCTAATTGGTGGGTGTGGTCTCCCATGTCTTGTTGGCTGCACCGGTGTGGTTGGTTGGGCCATTGTGTGCAAGGCAGGAGGGAGGGATAGGAAGACCAATATGTGGCCTTTTCCTGTACCTGTACAGTCATATGGTATATCGTGATGTTAAAGACGTACGATTACGTTATTGTGGACACTTCACAGTGGACTGTCAGTGCATTTAAAAAATAAAAATGCTTATTTTGCCAGATGGTGTGCTGCTCTGTGTGCCACTCTGATCATGTTACCTGTCCTCGCAGCTGTGAGAAAGATGGACACAGAGAGAGAGAAAGACACCAGAGTGCTGTGGAAGGTGGTGTGACCCCAGAACATTTCTCTACATCAAAATAAGTTTAAATTGGGAGCTTTGGATATGTTTTACTACAGATAAAATGAGTCGGTGAATAGACATGATATGTAGGAAGCAGCAAAGTTAGCCAACACAAGTAATATGGTGGCACAAGTCTGTGATAATCACCCCTGACACAAAACCCACGGGGACTGTATTTTAGATGGAGTTGTTATGTAGTTAGCGAGTAGTAGTGCGTTAATAATTATTTCCAGTGCGCATATATTTTCTCTCTCCTTCATGCACTCTATCACTAATAATGTGATAGTCTATAGCTAGCTAGCTGGGTGTGTTAAAAATCTGCCTTTCAGCAAAAGAGTAACATGTAGCCTAGCGTCACATCATGTTGATTCCAGTTGGTTCACGTCAGTTCACAGTACACACTGGTGAATAGGGAATGAAGAACAAATGAAACTTTATGAACATTTGTGGGTGTGGATGGGAAAGACCATAGTAGATCTTTGATACGTGGAGGTGCTGCGCTGGAATAGTCGATGAACAGAGATTGTGAAGGTTCAGAGATTAATCACTACGAACCGGGATGACCCGTCGTGCTGACAGGCCACTGTGTGCCATCAAGCTGTATTTATGCCGTAACTGTACTGTAACGGCTAGCATGAAGAATTCGAATTTCTGCAAATTTATACTGATTAACTGTTGGCACTCTTATTGAACCTACAGAGCTGTATAATCAGTTTGTATCTTTCATACTCTGTATTCCAGCTTTTATGCCTGCCCAATAAAAAAGGAAAGACGAGAGTTGCTGAGCAATAAATATACAGACAATTTAATTGTGGTCCTGTGAAAATATGAAAAGTTAATGTCCAGCAAGTGCCTTTCTTTAACAGTTGGTGTCATGTTGCGTTTAGTCATCTGTAAAGTTTAAATGAATACAATGTAACATCTTAATCAAGCAATAACATGTTATTGCCAAAGAGATTTAAGTAGTGGAAACGTGAAACCTGTTGTGCCACTTCCAGCACAGTAGTGCTGGAAAGGAAACAATGACATTTTCTTCATGGTTTATTGTGTAAACCATGGTAAAAAGCAAGGTCATTATCGTGGTGATAAATGTTTGTATGTAACTCTATACACTTCTGCTGTATTCTGTGTTGAAATACTGAGAGGAAAACTTGATTGCATGATTTGGAAGAGAATAATTTGGCACGGAATAATTTTTGTTGCTGTTTTTGGGGAACTTTAGTGTGAAACACATGTTCTAAAATTGGAGGAAGCTGCCATAGGAGGCGTTTACCATTTCAGAGAGGAAGTCCTGGCTCTGAAATCTGATTGGCAGGTGGCTCTTTCTGTATCTGGACTGTACACATGTTCTACCCTCATATTAAATATTTGTCTTTCAAATGCTGAAGTGGATTCTCCCAGTGCGCGCGCACACACACACACACACACACACACACACACACACACACACACACACACACACATCTGTAAGAATTAAGAAACAAAAGCCACACACATACTGAGCTTCTGTGGTCAGATGCATATGTGTGTGGTTTTTGTTTCTGATTTCTTACAGGTGTTTGGGTTGTCTGTGTTCTGGGTGGTGTGGCTGAATCTTGGTACCACAATATTAGGCATAATATTCCTGATCCTATATTAAATGATCTGAACCAACTTGGTTCTGAATCAGGGCGATTTATGCTGTCACACCGGACAATAACAACTTGTAAGATAGACCAGAAGTCCAAAATGTTATAAATATTATATCACAGTCAATCTGTGTATCTTCATTTTGTGCAGTAGAGGATATACCCTTTGTATGCTAAAAATGCCAAATGCCCAAAATACTACATTTAATCCCATATAATGTATTTCATTTGATGCAGTAATTACAAAAAACAATAAATGCACATCATGAAGTGAGAAATCAGCAACCCGTCTGGTTGTGTTCTGTATGGAGATTACATGGACGCTGCCTTAACGTTGTAAAAATCAGTCTCGTTTTTCTGTGTAAAATTCTGCCAGCTCTTTCTAGTCGGGAAGCAGGCAGTAAACAGCGAGCATTTCTTTGGACTTCTCTTAACTTCATTATCGGATTCATTATTGTAGCTGCCTTCGTGTTAGCAAACGTCACGACTGTGGATGGGCTGCAGGGCGGAGCTCGATATAGACATGCTGAATAGTGTTTATAGGCATGGTCATTTCCCAGCAGGTCCATCGCACCTGGACGGGGACTGACGAGACCGGATAATGCGTTCAAGTCATGCTAGTTCTCATCTCGTCGGGCCTCCTTTCTGCAGAATCATAGGCCATTAGGAAATCTTGCTGAAATAAGGTGCTTAGTTATGCTATCTATGTTTTCGCTTGCTTTTTGGGAACGTCCCCATACTAACGCTCGCCATTGGGATTTTAAAAGTTATTCGGATGTGCAATGGAGTAGGGAGAATGATAAAGGTGGAAGGATAAAGTGGAACATTGTTGTTGTTTGTATGCAACATATTTACTCGGCGTTATTGTTTTGTAAACAGTATTGCTATATTTTAAGAAGTTGTTCCAAATCACCCAGTTGATATTGCCAATGTGTGATACAAATAGTGCATTACCCAGTTTATCATCATGGCAGGTGTCATGAGATCTGCAGTCGTTGCCATGGCCACAGAACTCGATGTGTATTGTGTGTGTGTGTGCGCGCGTGTGTGTATGCGTGCGTGCGCGCGCGAGCCTCTGTGTGCGTGCGCGCGCGAGCCTCTGTGTGGGTGCGCAGGAGTCCCTCCGGAAGCGCTGTCGTTCTTATCGCAGGTCATGTGACCTGCTCTTCTCCCTCAGAGAGGGAAGCAGTTATCTCTCTCTCCTCTCTTCACTGGCTCTGTCAATCAGCATTACACACACACACACACACACACCCACACACGTGTACACCTGCCTACCAACCTCATTTAACGGGTGAGCAGATTCCAATACTCTACAGCATTCTACATTACTTTATCTGAAGCCATTAAGGAAAGTATTGCCTACTTTTTCCAGCCTAGTGTCATTTGAAGACTATTTGGTGGCATAAGAGTTGCCCTGATGTTGTTCTGGCCTTCTCCGGAGGATCAGAATGGCCATATTGTTGAGGTAGATGAAGCCAAGACGGAAGACAAACGCCCTGGCTGCTTCCTGCACCGCTTATGCTATTAGCTGGGTGTTGCCCTGAAAACCACTGATATTGAGAGAAATACACAGAGGCATGGGGAGGAAGTCAAATCTGATGGCATAATCCATAATCTTTGCTCAGGTGCTGTTGGACAGTAGGCTTGGTTTTTGTGTGTGTCTCTCTCGCTCTCTTGTACAGGTAGGTGTAGTGGCCCATCTGATTCCATGCGCGGTTAGCGCTAGCACCAGCCTTTCACCACCACACCTCGACCTCTGACCTCTGGGTCACTGTTGGCTGAGTGGTCAGCAAACGTAGTTACAAGGCCCTGACCCGTGTCAGTCTATTGACATCATCATACCAAGTGTGCAAAGAATTACTCTGACTGGGAAGAGATTACAGTTTATAGTAAAACTTGAACTTACGTGAACTGTTTAGACTTTACACCTGAGAGCTTGACCTACAGGTTTCTGGTTTTGTGTGCGCCATAGTGGTACAAATGTTAAGAGCTGTAGGCTCTTAGCAAGGTGTTAGCAAGGTTGTTTTCTAAGGCAGCACACAGCCCCGGTTCACCATGGTTTTACAAGTGCATAGCAGGAGACCATAAAGTGGTCAACTATATGCTAGGATAACAGTATTAATGATGTGTTTTGATACCATTCGAAAGGCTAAACATGGTGTAATTTTCCACAAATGGATTCAAAGACAAGCAATGTCTTTTATTTCTCAGTCCAGGTGAACTTTAGCCAATAGTGCAAACGCAGATTTCCAGGTAAGCCGTTGTAATTCCCAAGGAGATAAAGCAAATTGATGACTTCATCTCAACTCCGCTTTGAACAGCGACACGATATAAAGGGATTTGTGAACACTAAAGTGAAGTGCCCACCTATATTTCACCAGTCTTTTGAAAACTGGGATGTGATTGTATTGCATCTGCTCATTATGGAATTTATTGTCCTATGCCGGAGCGTGCCAGCCCTTTCTCTATAAAATGGCAGCAGTGGTCCGTAGTCAGGTTTTCTTTAAAAGATCTCTGAGAATCCTGCTTCCCAGAAAGCTCTCTGTTTGCACCAGAAAATGGTGGCCCAAGCCCGTGTCAGACATTTGTTGTGTAATTGTGTTGCTTGTTTGAAAACTCCTGCAAGGCTTTCTCTGACAGTGATGGAAAATTCCAAGCACTTTCCTCCTCTAGCTTTCTCTCTCTCTCTCTCTCTCTCTCACTCTCTCTCACACATACACACACACACACACACACACACAAAACACAACAAATCCCCCTTTCTCCTATTTTCTTCTGTCTGTTCCTCTTTTTATTGAACTAAGAGATGCAGGTAGGCACCTGTGCCTCAGGTGCTGTGTGTAACACACAGATACATACGCACTGATAAACATACACACACACACACACACACACACACACACACACACACACACACACACACACACACACACACACAGTGTGTGTGTGTGTGTGTGTGTGTGTGTGAGTGCAGTACCTCTCAGCTTATTGTTTGCCCATTAATGCTGCCCCCCAGGACATGAGCAGCAAAATGGATCCGAAGTGTGCATGGACAGGAGTGCAAAGTAGATGACTGAAGTATACTCGTGTGTGTGTGTGTGTGTGTGTGTGTGTGTGTGCGTGTCTGTGTGTGTGTGCGCGCGTGTCTGTGTCTCTGTGTGTGTGTGTCTGTGTGTGTGTGTGTGTGTGTGTTTGTGTCTGTGTGTGTGTGTGTGTGTCTGTGTGTGTCTGTGTGTGCGTTTGTGTCTGTGTGTTTGTGTGTGTGTGTGTTTGTGTGTGTGTGTGTACGTGTCACAGCATGACCACCAGTTCTTGTTTTATTTTTCACTGAATATGCGTGTCAGGCACACAGCAGTCATCTCGGACACGGTGGTCATATTAACTCGTTCCAGCGCTGCCTTCTTGCATACGGTAATGGGGGGTGTGTACGTGCCACGGGCGTGTGCGCTGCTGTGTGTGTGTGCGCGCGCACAGTCAGAGGCTCACCTCGCCATAGTCCAGGAGTAGGGCTTTGGTTTTCTTTTTGTTTTATGTTTCTTCGTTTTTTCCTCCCCATTCTTCAGTTTGTCCTGCTTTGTGTACCGTCCCTCCATCTCTCCGTTATCACTGCAGCGCTCTTATCTCTGTGCTCCGTTCATCTTTATTTCTCTCGCTTTCTCTGTCTGCTCGCTGTCGTTACTGTGGGTGGCTAAGGGAGTGGGGCGTGTGAGGTGGTGTTTCCAGTCAACCGAATAAACTCATTAACCCACGTGCTGTGTGCGATCTCCAGACTACATCCTCCATGGTGTGTGGTCTTTGGCTTTAAATATGAGGGTTTTTGTATGTGTGTGCATGTGTGTGTGCGTGTGTACTTGTGTGTGTTTTTGCGCGTGTAAATGTGTGCTTCTCCTCTGAGTGAGTGTGGCAGGGGAGCCAACAGCGAGGTTCATCAGGCATGGTAAACGATCCAAGAGCGGCCCAGGAGGGGCCTAACGGAGCAAAACGCCAGCTCCATGCCCTCTGTGCTCCGCTCGCCTGCCTGAGTGCTTCTGCTGGGCTTCTGGCCCTTGGGAGGAGGAGGGGTGACTGTGCAGTTCATACTGATACTGAGATTTTGATTGTGTGTGTGTGTGTGTGTGTGTGTGTGTGTGTGGGAGATTAATGTGACCAAATATGTCTTTTTTTTTTAAATTTATTTATAGTATAATCATAAAAGTAGTTGCAGACCTCACCTGTGTGTGTGTGTGTGTGTGTGTGTGTGATTTGCCACAGTGTTCTCACCAGGGCAGTAGAGATCTCTGGAGACATGAGGCCTCTGGGAATTAAAGTTGTGCCATACTGTTCTTCACTGAGTGGACGGTACGTACACACACACACACGTACACACACACACACGCACACACTAAGGAAGAAGGTGAAGAGGGCACAGCAACTCTCAGGACACACCTTGAGATGTGGAAAAGGGAAAACAGTTTAAGGTCAGGATTTCAGTGCATGAGACAAAAAGATGCATGGCACATTATGTGACAGGAAATGACCCCTAGGTGTGGAAGGTGTCAGACTTCCTGTTGTGAGTGTACTCATGTACTGGTACTCCCTGATGGGTTCTTTAAGTTGTCCTTATCTCTCTAGCCTGTTCATTCTTGTCTTTCTCTCTCACTCTCTTGCTCTCTTTCTCTCTCTTTGTTTCTCGCTATTTCTCACTGGAGGAGCACATGTGTTCAGTGACCTCCTTCAGTAAGTGTCAAGCTCATCTCTGAGACATGTCCGTCAGCCCCATTAAAACAGCCATACATGCACATGCATGCGCTCACACACACACACACACACACACACACACACACACACACACACACACACACACTCACTTTGTCTCTCTCTCTCTCTCTCTACTCTTGCTCTCTATCTATCTATCAATTCATATATATATATATATATATATATATATATATATATATATATATATATATATCCCCCCTCCCCACAGATAACCACTCATGATCTACCACAAACATTAATGATGTTTAAGCCCATTAAGGAAATGATCTTTAATTGTGACGTATCCCTTAAATCTATAATTTTTTTATAATCTATAAATTCTTGCTGGATCGACGCATAGCTAAAGGTAACTGATTCTCTCATCCTCCAAGCACTATTACCAAAAAAGACTCCTGTAATTGGTGGGAAACCTGAGACAAGGCCCTCCGTAGTGCCTGCGATGTCCTGAAGGATACGAGAGGAGGGTGTCGGGTGTCGGGGACCGGTGTGTGTGCTTTGTTTCCTCCAGTCTCTGACATTCGGTTGAGTAAATGATCACTGTGTGTGTGTGTGTCTTTATCAGGACCCTGGGCCTTCAGGTGAACGGTATCGAGGATAACGGCCGCTCTAAGAAGGAGGGCATCTTCCAGGAGGACGAGTGCATCGTCAACATCAACGGCACTCAGCTGATAGACAAGTCCTTTGCTGAGTAAGTCCATGCCCTCCTCTTCCTCGCGATCTTCCTCTCTCTACCGGTCATCGCTGCTTCTCTGCCCACGGGCGCTCTGCTGTGGAGCTCCGTCCCTCCATCTCCCTGTCTCTCCTCCTCTCCGTTTCATCGCTTCCCTTCATCTCTTGCTGCTTTTCTTTTTTTGCCTCGCGCTCAATCTCCCACAAGCGCGCCTGTTTTCTCTCCCCCTCTCTCTTCCTCTCATAACCTTTATCTCTCTTTCTCTCCTCTTTCTGTCTTGCTCTCTCTTTCTTGCTCTGTATGGCTCTTCTCTGTCACTGCCCCCCACCCCCACCCCCCCCCGCCCCAAACAACAGCAAAACAAATAAATGGCTTTTCTATCTCATTTTCTCATTCGGCGCACGGAATGGCCCTATTAAGCGCGGGCGCGGCGTCACACAGCCTCCTGCGTGGTTGCGGGTTAAGTGAGGTGTGTCCGCTAAAAAAGGCGGGCGGGGGGAAGGAGTGATGGGAAATGGAAAGAAAAGAAACAAAAATCCAGAAAAACTAAGTGGCCAGCTTCACTTTGTAGCGTTGTCCTCGGTTGAACTCCACACTTTCTCCCATTCCGGTAGCCCGTACATCTCATCGCCGTGTTCTCTTCCCTGTATCCTAGCTGGCTGTGATCTAATCTCATAATGTATACATGATGTATGTAGAAAGTTCACCGTATTCCGTGTCATTGTGATTGCGTGTTTGTCCGTGTGGCGTTTGGGTACTGGTGGTCAACGCCGTTTCTTTCTGGCTCAGGTCGCAGGAAGTGTTCCGCCAGGCGATGTCTACTCCTGCCGTGCGCCTGGAGGTGTTGCCAGTGGCCAATAAGCTCCAGTACGAGAAGAGCTTGATCAGCCAGCTGTTCAACAGCTCGGACTCGGCCCACCAAAGTGCACCCAAGCTCAAGAGCCCGTTCCTGCTCGGCAAGGCCGACACCAAGCACGCCGACCCGCCCCCGGCCGTGCAAGCCCTGCTCCCGAAGGAGGATCCGCCTGCTAGGCACGTCCCCGCGGAAACGGAGCGCCTCGAAGAGACCCCTCCCCCTCTTGTCCACGCATCGCCCACCCCCAAGCCTCGCAGCGAAAGCCCCGCCCCCCGGAGAAGCCCCGCCCACTCCATGATGGCGAGTGCGGCTAACAAGAAAGGCGGCAAGAATCAGAGGATAAATTTAACCAAAGGTAAGACCTAGTCGTTTTATTTCATGCTAATAGACACCTAAAAAAAAGACTCCATATAGAGTATATGGAGAATGTGTGAATGTCCCTCTCAGAGCTATGGAGTAAGCGTCTACTGGTTTTGTCCTTACTGGTCTGAAATAATTACGTAGGCAAGAACTCGATGGCTAAATGTTACCGTTGATCGTTTGCCTCAAGTTGCGTCTCGGAAGTTCTAGAATGCAGGTTCCCAGTCAACTCCTAGCGGCTCTGGGCCGGTCCAGGTTTTCGCGCTGATCCAGCTAGTGAAGGATGCAGAGCTCTTCACTGTCTTGAGTGCAGGAAGCTTGAAGAGATCCAAACACACGAACATCCCTGAGCAGTGAATTAAGCACCTGAGTATTTTTGAGTACTTAATCATAGCACTGCCAGGGGGTTCTCCTCTTCTCCTTTCCTCTCCTCTTGTCTAGTCTAATCTCCCTTCTTGTTTCATCTAATCTCCTCTCCTCTCCTCTCCTCTCCTCTCCTCTCCCATCTTCTCCACTTTTCTCCTCTCCTCTCCTATACGGCGTTTGATTGACAGACTCTGCTGGCTTAAAACATTAATGGAAGGCAGTCAGGTGCTCTTTTGGGAGATGAGATTTCATCATTTGCCATCTTCAGTATGCTGGATTGGTTTCTATCCTCTGTAACATCTTTTGGTCATGACTGCAGGTGTGTGTGTGTGTGTGTGTGTGTGTGAGAGAGAGAGAGCTATCCTTAGCTTCAGTAATCACACGTACCCTTGGGGAAAGCACAGTCATAGGGACGATTCCCTAAGCCCCTCCCTCCTTCTCCCTCTCTCTTCATCTTTTTCGTTTCATCTTCCTCCCTTTTCCAACTTGCTTTCTCGTTCTTCTCTTCGCACTGCTCCTAATCTCCCTCCAACTCTACTTGTCTCTCTCTCTTTCTCTCACCCCCCCCCCCCGCATTTTTCCTCTATCTGCTATCCCTCGTTCCTCCTTTCCTCATCTCCGCCTGGACGTGCTGGCATGTGAAATTAAAGCACAGACCCATCTAATCCCCCATCCCCCCCAAAAAAAACATTTATCAGCGCATTAGAGGAGACGGCTGAGTGGGGGAGGGTTTGTCGGGCTGTGCCCCCCTAGGACGACCGAGAGCTTAAACGCTGCTCATCTAGGGGGCGCACGCTCATTCACGCATCGGCATGTGTGGCCGGGCCCGGCAGACTCTGGGCCAGGCCTTCTGATAGGCTGCCAGGTCCCTGACAGAGCCAGCTTCAAAAAGATCATGAACTATTAGCCTGGGGGGGGGGGGTTTGGAAGCAGAGGGGGGGGGGGGTTGAGAGCAAGGGGGTGGGGTCAAGTCAAAGGAGGAGGCAGGGTCGACCCGAATACACCCGCTGACCCCGCCGTACCTCCGCCACGCCAGGTGTCGATGGACTGGGCTTCACTGTGGTGACCAGGGACTCGTCTGTGCACGGGCCCGGACCTATCCTGGTCAAGAGCATCCTGCCGCGGGGCGCTGCCATCCGGGACGGCCGCCTGCAGTCCGGAGACCGCATCCTGGAGGTGAGTGGGCGTCCGTCCTGTTTTCCAGGCTTTCCCCAAGGAACATTTGAAAGAAAAGATCTGGTGGTTGTCCGATTTCTTTGAATCAGCAAAAACTGAGCGAAATTAAAATGTGCCGGGCTATGTCGCAATGTCTGATGTGGTGGTGTTTGTCGTTTGGTAGGTGAACGGAGTGGACATAACTGGCCACACGCAGGAGGAACTGGTTGCTATGCTACGTAGCACCAAGCTAGGGGAGACCGTGTCATTGGTCGTAACACGGCAAGATGAGCTGTTTTTACCTAGAGAGCTAGTAAGCCAGTGATTTGTATATTTCTGTGTCTCTCTCTCTCTCTGAGTGTACGTGTGTGTGACCTTACTTGCCCTTTGTACCTTTAAGGACACCTTTAAGTCTCAGAATCCATTTCCTGTCCTTCAAGTTTGAACACCATGTCGCGCAGCCTTAACATGCCCCCCCCCGCTTGCGAAAGCAGCTCCGTGTGCTTGGAGGTCTCCTCACCCCTCCGAGGCCCCGCGTAACCCCTCCGCCCCGCATGCCACCAGCTTGGACCGCGGCGGCCCAGCTCCTATTTCCATCAGCTCAGGAAGCGAGATCCCCGCTCCACCCGCCCACCCCACCATTGTGTTGCTGTCTATCTACAGTTCATTTAGACTGTTTTCGCAGTTCATCAGAGGCCCCGGGAGGTTCTGAACGGGTCAGTTATAAACACCCGCTGTCGAGTCAGGCAGGTTGGAAAAACAATCCCTAACCTCTCAGCCCACTACCAACCCCCACGCACCTGCATTGCTTCCTCTATAAGACATTCCATGTCTCATAACAAAGATGAACGTTCCACACAGACCAAATAACCCAGCTGCTCCAAATGCAACCCCCACCCTCCATCAGCACTACGCCCATATCGCCGCGCTACGATCCTTTTTCCACTGTGTGTCTGCGTGTGTGTGTGTGTCTGCGTGTGTGTGTCTGCGTGTGTGTCTGCGTGCGTGTGTGTGTCTGCGTGTGTGTGTCTGCGTGTGTGTGTCTGCATGTCTGCGTGCGTGTGTGTCTGCGTGTGTGAGTGTGAGAGATATGTGTCGTGTCGTTCCTGTGCGGGCTTGGTGTTGCGCCCTTGTTGGGGTGCATTAGTATTGACATTGTCACCAAAATAACACGAGCTCAGTAAATTAACGAATCCGCAACAGGAGAAGTACGCGAATGAAAAGCCATTCCGAGCGGAGTCTTTTCCCCGGCTGGGTGTGCGGGGCGAGGATTTATCGCCGTTTTTGTTTCCCGTCTCACTTTGTAAGGCAAAAATGCACTGACTGGTGCTTTAAAAAGGCCCGAGATTGTACGGTAGCCGGAATTGGCTCCTGAAGTACACGGTGTAATCCTAAATTATGCCTGTTCTGCCTGTTGGTTTATTTCTGTTCTGTGATGATGTCTGATTGACTGCGCGAGACTGGGATGTCTTGTTTTAAAGGAACAGCTGCGTTTTTCTAAGCCACACACAAACGCACAGATACAGACACGCACACCGCTCAGACTATGGGGTCCTTTATTAAACTCCTGCTCTTCCGAAGCACAAATGCAAGGCATGAAAAGGCTTCCATGAGTTGAAGGCGTGCAGTGCCGTATTCCAAAATATCCCCAACCCCCTGCTCATTCTAATTCAGCCCAGGTTATGTTTCCTACTCCTTTCGATGGATAAATTGTAGCATAAATGCACTGATGGGTGAAGGGGGTAGAGGCAGTGGGGGAATAAAAAAAAATTAAAATTACTTGCTACGGAGAGAGAGTTTTCAGCAAAGTGAGAGGATATAAAAAGACATAATGACAGTGCAGACCTGGCGTCTTTGACACGCCATCTGCTCTTTACTTTGTGTGTGTGTGTGTGTGTGTGTGTGTGTGTGTGTGTGTGTGTGTGTGTGTGTGTGTGTGTGTCTGTCTTTCTCTGTAAGTGTGTTTGTCTTTTTGTGTGTGGGTGGGTGTGGACTTGTGAGGAACGACAAAGCCCTTCCCACCGAAGCCCTTCAAATGTCCCTGCATCTGCCCCGTATCCGCTACACGTGGCCCCTTAGCAGGTGTCCGCCACAAACCCTGTCCGCTTCCCCCTTCTCGGTGGTTCCGCGCTACCCGCCGGCTTCGTCTCCCGAGCGTGTGTCCACCCCCCCGGGATGTCCTGAAAAAACAGCCGCCTTGCGGGAAGGAAGCTCGCCAGACTCCCATCCTGGAAGTGGAAGGCCGTGCTTGGCTCGGAGCAGAGCAGAGCGTGCGGGATTGTGGTTAATCCAGGAGCGCTGACAGAGTTAGAGCTCTGTTTGTGTGCAGACTCTGTCAGTCGATATGTTAGCAACTGGATATCCTGCGAGACGGCCACGTGCGCACACGCGCGTGCACACAAATGCATGGACATACACGCAGGGTTAGACCAGTAACATGCTCAGAGGTTTCCCAGTGGCGTCTACCAGTCTTATTGAATAGTGCCACCATGCGTGCTACATTGCAAACATGTACTGTGTGCTTCATGATCTTGCATATCACCCTTAATCACAAATAATAATTGCTTAAGAACCTCCCTGCTATCACCTCATGTCACGCTCGAGCAAGAAAACCTTTGCTCAGCTTGGCATATTTGGATAATTGTCATATAACGGTCTGAGCCGAGCTCATGAGTCTTTCGTCAAAGTCTTCGTATCACTGTTTTGGAATTTGGGAGATTGGGCGTCAGATCCATCCAAGATCTAAAGGATCCAACCGCTTTCTGGCCCAGATGCGATCAAGTCTGTCCAAGTGACTGTCCTTTTGGAGATGATTTATTTTTGGTTCTATTTATTTATTGCCGTCCACCTGCATTCAGACCCCAGCGTGTCCACCAGCCATGCTCACGAAGGAAGGAAGGTGGTATCCTTGCTCCTCCCACAGGAAGTGCCGGCCCTCCCACAGTGGGGCGCGCGCACGCACGCGCTTATTCGTTTGTTTATTCATAGATTTCACAGAACTGAGCCAAAATACTCATGTGTTTTCTGGTGATGGAGGCCGATTTTAAGACAGCCCTCAGGCTCGTAACACCCAAGGTTGTATCCTCGTCATCAGTCATGCCTTTTGAAGATTTGAAAGCTGCCTCTAAAAAGAGCACAGCGCTGTTAATATTTCAACCCCATACCCGCCGGCGAGCCTCGCCTGCGCGTACGACCATCCCACACGCTGGAAGTCCGTTCCAGGACTGGTTTTTCTTGGATCTCACACACCTGATTCAAATCCTCAGCAGATTCCCAATGCAGCAGGTCAACGCAGGTTTTCCAAGAGCGGCGTTTGGAACCGCTGCTCTGACATCAGCCAAAACGATGTCACGTGGTGGCATGTCTCTGTCTCTGTCGCCGACGCAGTCTCTTTCACAGCATGTATTTCTTTTCCTGGTCCATGTTGCACATAAAGTGTGTGTGTGTGTGTGTGTGTGTGTGTGTGTGTGTGTGTGTGTGTGTGTGTGTGTGTGTGTGTGTGAGGAACAGGAGCTTGCAGGTGGGGGGGGGGTGGTCTGGGATAGATGGATGGCAACACAGGCTTCTTTCCCTCCTCTCTCTCTCTCTCTCTCTCTCTCTCTCTCTCTCTCCCTCCCTCTCCCTCTCTTTCAAACACTCTTCTGTCCCTCTGCCTCTCTCCCTTCTTTTCTGGCACCTTTGTCTTTCTTTGTTTCCCATACGCACTAGTTATATCTAGCTGAGCACAAGTACGACTCATTTCTCATCCAAATTCAGTGAAGTTATAGCCCCGCCCACTTAGCCATGTTGACCGGCCAATACCGAGCCACAAACCATTAAGCTAATGGAAACCAAACTCTATATCCTCAGCTCCTACGTATTGCGCTAAACAGGGGTTTCCGGAGCGCGCCGGTTTATTATCGTGTCAGAACTGGGTGTCCAGGAGATGGGCTTGTCGCCCAGGCGATGAGGGGGAAGACCTGATCCGTTTCGTTCCGGTGGGGTTAACCCTGTGCGTGCAGGTCCGCTGTCCTGCGCGAGTTCTAGTCCTTATGTTAGCAACATGATACCTGTGCATATTGTATAGAGTTGTGTCAGCCTCGTGCAGGAAACACTCACTTTATAGATAGATTGATAGTTAGGAGGGAGAGAGAGAGGGGGAGTGGGAAAGATCATTGACACAGCAGAGAAGCTGTTTTTCCCCAGCAGCATACAAGACGCATCGGGTTAAGTCAAGAGGACAGTGCAAACCGTAAATGCCCCCCTACAAGGGCACAAAGCTACCCGACAGTAAGTAATGAGCAGGTAAACACCGGGTGTAGGATGAGGGAGTCTCCGGCCATTATACCGATGCGTCGTCCTTAACGGTCAGAATAAAGTGGTGGGCAATAACGTTTAAGAAGAAGGTGAACCGGCTAAATAGGAAATGCATTAGGAAGGAGCACCTCGGCGGCGTAGAGTTTACGGCCGCTACCGGTCCCCTTCCCAAGCAGAGAGTGTGTGCGCCGCAGCAAGGTGGCAGAGCTGCTCATGGCTCAGCGGTTCTACTGACACTTGTACTTGACCAGTAATTAACAGGGATAGGGGGTAGCTGACCATCTGTGTCTGCCAACGCAGGCAACAGACTGTAATCGAACACGTATAAAACACCTCTAAACCGTACCTAATAAAGCAGTCAGAGAGTCTAAGAGCAAGGGAGGTTGCTCTTAGACGCCGACGGCTGGCTGACGGAGGCATGGGGTGGGGGTGCAGACGCTTAAAACAGTTGGGTGAGTTTTAGAGCGGGCGGAGGCGTCTCTGCGCCCTAAGCGGGCGTTTCGGGTGGAGATGCGCGCGACCTGGTGCTAATGATCACGTTCTTGGGCAGCTAGGGTTGTTTGGGGGCGAGGCGTCGCAGGTGCGTGCTCGGGATTTTGGGGTTTCATGTCTTTTTGTAGTTTGATCCTTTTTTATTTATCCCCCGGCCACAGATCGCCCGAAGAAAACGCATCAACCGAGCGCAGCGCTATTATAGGCCACAAAACGCCCTCGAAATTCTGCCACTTCCTATTAAATAATGAGCTTTTTTTTTTTTTCTTCTCTCGTATTCCACCGTCTTGCTGCCATTCACTGCACTTTCATTTGGAGAGCAAAAATTTTGCGCTTTCAGGACGTGGGTTATTTCGCTAATGTCTATAGACCCAATGGAGAGGCAGGAGGTCTTTAAAAATGGTGGGGCGGGGTGAGGAGAGGGATGAGTTATTAGTCTCAGACGCCCAGCCGTCCCCCTCCTGCCTAAATGAGGCTCTTAAAAAGGTTATTATGTTTGGAAATGGCACTTTCTCATGAGCCTGTTCTCATTCCACGTTCAAATGGAACGAACCCCCCCCCCCCCACCCCACCCAAGGATTTCTGCTCACTCGCTCCCCCCCTCCATCTCTCTGTCTGTCTCACTCCCCTGCTCTCTCTTCGTACATTAATCCCCCTTTACCCACAGCCTCTCTGTCCTTCTCCCCACCCTTTCAGGCTTTTCTTTTGGCATCGCTGATGCTTCCATTTTCTGTCCTTTGTCCTCATTTTTCCTCTTCATACCTGCTCTCTCCTTCTTCTTCCACCTCTTCTCCTTTGTGCGATGCTAACATGGCTCGGTGGCTTCTCAAAGCGCGTAAGGGCGGTTTGGTGGGGGGGGGAAAGGTCACCGTTTGCCGGCTCGCCGGCGCTGTGTTTCCCAGAGGATGTTTATCGTGCGCGCTTGTCGTAAGCAGTAGCGGCTACGCCCCCCCCCCCCCCCCCCAGTCTTTGCCGCAGAAACAGCGACGCGCTCCCGCCTGCGCGGACAGATGCGCCAAGCGCTGATCCGTGGAAAGTTGTCGCCGATTCGTGGAAAGTTGACTGTAGCGTGCGGCCGTTTCCCGTCAGATGGGAGCGGGGCCGACAGAGACGCGCCGTCTTTGTAGGGGGAGGATGATAACATCACCATGGTGAGGTTTTGGAGTGGACGTTTAAATGTTTCATGACTCTGACACTGGATTTGATGCGGGCACACTTCTAAGAGGTTGCCAGGTCTTGGTCCGTCAGTTGCGCACAACAGCAAGGTCAACAACACCGCTTTACACGAAACTTGAAACAAACTTGAATCGGTCCTGAACTCCTGGGTTTCAACTAGTGCCTGCTCCTGTCAACGCGTCACGACCATCTTACGTAATCTCCGTTGGTGCCTGGTAAATACCACATTCATTCCAAAATCCTCCTCACGCACAAGGCGCTTAAGAATCACGATCCTTCGCATCTCTCTGCTCTCCTCCGCCCCTGCACCCCCACCAGCGCATCGGCAGTCCTGTCATCTGTCTGTTCTTCCAACCTCTTCTCTTTCGGCGATCAGACCTTCTCTAGAATTACTCCCTGATTTTGATTCTCTTCCCCATCCAAGTCAGACTGTCTGGATCCATTTACATCAACCTCAAAACTCCATTTCTTTCCTCTCCTGCCCCAGGACTAATCTTTCCTTTCACTTCTCTGGCTCTCTCCTCTGTTCGTCTACTCTGTCTGTTCTCTGATCTCTGTTCTTGCCCTGCACCCATAACATCTTCTTTTCCCTTGTTATATTTTTGCTTGTTCTCTGTGTGTGTGTGTGATTCTCTATTATATTTTGCAAGCATCTTTGGGTTACTGAAAAGCTCTGATGTAATGTACATTACATATAATGCACTGTTATTATTCAAATGAGGAGTCAGAAAAATCCTCCTCCGATTTAGCCCAGGAAAACAGTCAGAGGACTGATTTGTTTTTATGAGGCACCGTATGTCTGTAAACAGTGAAACTCCAATACCGTTGCGAATCATCCTTGTAAATCCTGCGTGTGTGCGCTTCTCTCCCTCAGAAAGGAGACTCAGCGGGCCCTTCACCATCTGAGGACGGCCGGGAGCATCTGATGTTCGAGGTGCCGCTGAACGACTCGGGCTCGGCCGGCCTCGGCGTCAGCCTCAAGGGGAACAAATCGCGGGAGACGGGCGAAGACCTGGGCATCTTCATCAAGTCCATCATCCACGGCGGGGCTGCCTTCAAGGTGAGGCTCAGCCTTCACGGCTTGGCTCAGTTTTCCGATGGGCGTGGTCAGGAGCCAGCCACACCCCCAGTACTCGCCAGCCGCTGACCCCGAAGGGCTGAGCCACGCCTGTGCCAGACACCATGGGTATCCGCTGCTGCGCACAGAGGAGAGTGCTAATTTCTCTCCATCATGTGGCGTTACTGCTGGTCGGCTAGCGTGGCCCTGCGGAGAGAGCATAGCGAGACCCAAGTCAAGTTCATCTGTTTAGCCGATAAATAAATACATTTTAAAGGGATGAATTGCCTTTTGGATTATTGGTTATTGTATTATGGCCAGAGAACTGCAGTTTAGCTCCTCCCCTCGGTCCAAGGCACCACACAGGGTGTGATAATTAGTTGGCGAGCTGAGTGGCTCATGTCAGAGAGACCAGGACCACAGCCACGAGACCGCTGTGATTCCCAGATCCGTCCTCAGGAATCACCGAAGCCGGACCACATTTTTCTACAAGCCCTCTATTTGCTGGTTCAAGTGTTTAAGGGGAGGGGCTTGGATGAGGGCGGAGTCCCACAAATCGATGCACCGCACTCCTTAATTCGCCGTGTAATATTTTCAGAAACCCAGACTCATGGGACATTTCTCATGGCTCTGAAATTGACTCTGTTCAGTTAGGAAGATGCAAAGTCTTTTTTTTTTTTAAGCCCTTTAAAAAAAAAAAATAAAAAAAATAATTGAATGCAAGAATGCCTTTTTTGGTTGTGAAGCACCAATCATCTTCCTTCTGCCACAGCACAAAAGAACCCAGCAGGTGTTGTGGTACACCACAGATAAGGGGCAGGTCTGACGTCCGCTATCAGCCCGGCGATCTAGCGCGGACTGGCGGGCGCAGCTGTAGCGCTGCCGCCCCCCAATCAGTCGTCCAGTGGAGTTCGGTGCCCAGGGAGTGGGCGCGGGAGGTGTGGAGGTTGGCGGAGGGGAGGGCGGCGGCCTTTTCAACAGCGGAGCTCTTCAGCCGGACTCTCTGCTCTCTGCCTTATCTCTCACTCTTTCGTCCGGCTTAGGCTGTAGAGCCATTCACACGAAGACCAAAAAAAAAAAAAAGAAGATGGATGTGGGTGGCGGTTGAGGGGCAGGAGGAGGGAAGGGAGACATAGAGACAGGATTGTGAACGAAACCGAGGACAGGAGAAGGACAGGAGAAAAAGGCTGGAAATTTACTGGAATAGTCGAGAAGGCCCCCCCCCATAAGCCCCCCCCCCCCTCCGTATACTAGACAAATCTCCTCCTTACACTTACGTGGAGGAGACATGCGGCAAGGGCCTCATTAATGTTAATTAAAGTTCTAAAAGCTGCGACGATTACGCTGAAGTGCCGAGGGGAAGCTTCACGAGGCAGACACCGCTCCTAGAGACGGCCGCGTCCTTTCGCTCCGGGAGCAGCCGAGGCCGTGTACGTGGGCGTCTGCGCAAGGGTCGGCATGACGGCGGTCAGCGCCAGCATTCCCCAGGCTACGGCCTCGACCTCGAAGCTGCACAAGACTTCGGTGACTCGGCAGCCTCTTGGGCCTCCACCCTCTTCTACACTGAGCTCTGCCTCCCCAGCTAAGTTGTGAAGTGAATACATGAAACCTTTGCTCATGTATAATGGTGTGGTGACTACTAATAAGGGGCAAGCTCTCCTCAATATGGCAGGCATGTTATAAATATTCAACATGCAACTTCAGCTTTCATTCTGAGGGAATAAGCATCCATATATCGAATACATCATAAAGCGTTTCGTTTTTTTCCTGATCTATGGTAGTGAGAGTCTTTATGAGACAAAGAATAATTAAGCCTTCATTCTGCCAGAATCATTGTGGGACAATTTAAATATCAAAAGGCTTGACACCAGTCGTTAAAATACTTTAATGTTGTGGGACCTCAGTGTAGTCTAAGTATAGTACTGTATAGTCTTACTGTATTTCTAATGACTTCTTAGCTCTTTCGCTTTATCCCAGTGCCAGCAGAGATATAGGACCCCGTGCTAATTTAACTGTGGGTAATGCGCAAGTTTCTTATAGTTCTTCCTACTGTAGTTTTGAGAATAAACATCAGTCTCTGTTTTGGTGAACTGTGTTCCTTCAGACTGCAGTTACCACCTCCAGAGACTTCAGAGTATTCGGATCCATTGAATTGTTTCAGTCGGTTGAATCGGTTGTGCCTGATTTGGGTTAGGTACTGAAATACACCACGGCTTTTTTTGACTGGGACAATTTTCTGGTTTGCCTAATCTAATCCCATCTCTTCCTCCTTCCTTGTTTTTTCTCCACCCAGGATCGGCGGCTGCACATCAACGACCAGCTGGTGGCCGTCAACGGCGAGTCCCTTCTCGGCCGCTCCAACCACGACGCCATGGAGACCCTGAGACGCTCCATGTCCATGGAGGGGAACTTGCGAGGAACCATCCAGCTGGTGGTCCTGCGCACCATGGAGCACAGCCCTTCCCAGGTATGCCTAGACCCCTGGTGGTCCTGCCAACCATGGAGCGTACCCCTGCCCAGGTACGCCCATATTCCAGCCCTGGGCACTTGCTCCCCACCCAGCCTGGACCTGGGGGGCTCGTCGGTTGCGCCCACCACTACTGCCACCAAGGGCTTGCAGGTGGTCTCTGAATCCCTGCAAGTTTGGCCCTCCAGCCAGGGTTAGCAAACATGAAAGATGGGCTCTCCAGGGTTAATGGTCAGTGTAAACCTGTGGAAGCCTGAGGTCCCTATAATGTAGGTCCCCTTCAGTGTAGGTCCTTGTAATGCAGGTTACTGCCTTGTAAAGTGTATATAAAAATGTGTCTCTTATGTAATCTGTGGTTGTTATTTTCACATTTGTGCTTTGCGAAGCTCATGTTCTTGTGGCCATTCCCAAACAGATGCTAGTGATGGTTGCACACCCAAAAAGGCTCCTATTTTCCTTGCTTGTTTCCTTTTTTTGTCTATTTAGTCACTCATTATTCATTTATTTATGTGTTTATGTAAAGTCTATTTTCATTGCTTGTTTATTCCACCTTTGCAGCATACTTTGATGCACTAACTTCCCTCCCTGTATCTATTTCTGCCTGTCTAATAAAAGTTCTGAGGTCTCTGCATGGTTTCCTCCTGACTCCTTCCATCAGGGATATTTTCCTGCATATTTTTCTCGGCTATTTCTATACATGGGGCTACATGGTAATATGGTGTTGGTTGTTGTGGTGTTTGTTGCATACTCTCCCTCTACATTGCTTTCTTTGGGCTCCTTAAAGAACCTTCCTTTGCTAATTCTCCCTGCTGACTTAACACACATGCTCATGGGATTTGATGCACACCCATTTCCTGTTTTGCTTTATTTTCTTGCTGTTCCCCTCTGGTAAGGGGTGGTACAGGTGCTCCAGATCGGGTAGGCTTGCTGAGGTTCTTGAATTAAGAGCATGGTTGATGGCACGCCATGGCAGTTTTAGATCTGAAGCCTTGAAGAATAGACTAGAACATAGCTAATTTGTCTCTAGCCACCCCACTCA
Source organism: Electrophorus electricus (assembly GCF_041902795.1). Classification (NCBI taxonomy): domain Eukaryota; kingdom Metazoa; phylum Chordata; class Actinopteri; order Gymnotiformes; family Gymnotidae; genus Electrophorus; species Electrophorus electricus. The sequence goes on along the minus strand of NC_137514.1, from coordinate 15,923,457 downwards.
GTGTTTGATCCACGACCTCCGCATGATTGGCCAAGCTAGAACTGCTCATCAAATCCAGAGTTCCTCCAGTGCTCTCAGGCATGGAGTTCCCAATGGGATTGCTTCACAGTGCCAATCTCCAAACACCAGATGGCGTTCCCCTCCGTAGTCTAGGTTTTCCACATCTGCATGAGATCAGATCTTTTTGTTGCAGGCAGCTAAACTAGTCCATCAGGGTCTTTGATAGCAAATAGTTTAAACTTTAGCTATGTGTCTGTATCCACGGAAATCCCCGTAAAGTGTGCCGTGAAACCCCCGGGACTCGATCCACAAGTCGGTGCTGTTTCTTGTTTGATTCCCTGTGCTTAAAACCGTATCCTCAAAGCATCTAAGCTCATCTGCCACATTCCAGGTGGCTTTTAGGCTTTAAAATACCACCAAGGTCTGGGGTCAGATTGAAACAAAAATACTTATTGTATAGCAAAACTTTATTTAAAGATGCTTTGGCAGATATTAATTAGAAGTTGCGTGTCATTCGCGCTTTGGATCATCAACCCGCCGGTTTTTGTGCTTTGATCCTTCCTAATGCCCTGCACAGTTCTGGCTTGCATGTGCTGAAATCATTTTTTAAAACTTTTTGTATTGCAGTCAACTTTAAACCAAGAATGCGCTTTGCACTTGAGGGTGAGTCCAAGAAAATCCATCTCTGTTCAATGAAAATGAAGAGCAGTTGTTTATTGACGCCGCAGTGGGTTCAAGATGACGACTTTGGCTCACATCAGCAGCGCGCCGGGGGATGTTATCCTATGGCCTGCCCCCTCTGCCCCGAGACCGACGTCGATTGGTGCAGACTCCAACGGCCGCTCAATAAATGGTGATGCGCTGGCTGTGATGTGGTCCCTATTAATCACATGATGGCGGTCTAATCAATATGTCATTAATCACCTGAGACAGAGCTGCACGATAAGGAAATGGCGTGGGAGACAACGCTAAACGTGTTTTATAAACTGCGCTTGGGAGACTCGTCTACCCACCCCCCCAATTGAAATTCCACTCCATTCTCTGTTTGCCAAGGGCAATTTGAACACATCTACCCCGTAACAGTGATCATTATGATGTCCAGATGTTTCTCAATATTGGAACATCCTTGGTTCGTTACGTCCTGCCACTAGACAGGCTAACAAAGCAAAGTGACCTGTGCACCTCCTCCTTTGTTCTGTATCCATGGTGTCTCCTCTTGCACCTCCTTCCTGCCTGCCTTTGCTCTTTGACCACACTCTCGGTCTCACGACTAAGTCCCTCTCCACACCAGTCCCCTTCTTGCTTAGCTAGTTAATTAGATTACACCACGGGCTCCGCAGATAAAAGGCGGCTTTTTTTTTGGGGGGGGGGGGTTGTCGAAAAGATGCTTGGGGGTGGCTGGAGGGGTTTGAACCCCTGCTCACCCCGCTCCGCAGTCTGTAAAGGGAGAGAGGGCAGAAGCTTGGAGCTATCATTTGGGCCCTTGTAATATCACCCCCTCGTCGGCTCCTTGGGCCCCCCCCAGCCCAGCACTACTGCGTCCTGATTAAGACTTGGAACCACGCCGCCTTCGGGGATGACCTTTGGTGGGGCACATCGGGGATTCCCTTCAGCACTGGGACATCAAATCAAAATGGGGCACCCGAGAGTGAACACCTCGGGCGGTGAGGGACATCTCACTGCCAGTGAAATGGACGCATGAGGAAAACCTTTTACACTCGTCACCTTTAGATGGGGCCAACCATCAACCGTGTGTGTGTGTGTGTGTGTGTGTGCACGAGCGAGAGAGAGAGAGTGTGTACCTTCATTGCACGCGCTCCCTGTCAGGCTCCTGATCAGAGCCAAAGCCTGAGACACGTCTGAGAAGCAGCAGCCAGCTGATCTGAGAAGTGCGACTCCACCACACTCCCCTCGCCGTCTGTCTCGCTCTCTCTCTCAGTAAAACGAGGGGAAAAGCTTTTGTTCCAGCCTGTGCGGATCTACACACCCGCGCGCACGTCGGAGAGGGAGAGATTTGAAAGGCGCGACATATGTAAAGAGCCTTCATCTCCTCTAATGACATCCCGCCACCTGAGAATGCTCCTCTATCGCTCCTCTCTGTCTCCCTCTCTCCTCCTCATCTCCTTCTCTCTCACTGCCTTGCTGAACAGAATATTTCGAGGTCTTTGATATGGTGATATCCTAATACCTTTTATGCTCATTCAGCTGTCTCTGTATGCGGGCTTTTGTGCACAATAGAGCGTGTGTGTGTGTGTGTGTACAAATGTGAGTGTGCACGTGTGAGTCTGTGTGCGCGCGTGGGTGTGTGTGTGCATGCGCATGAGAGCGCACGTGAGAGTGTGTGCGCGCATGACAGTGTGTGCGTGTGTGTGTGTGTATGTGTGTGCAGTATGACAGACGGCGGCGGGCTCTCCTGCTGGGTGCCCTGTACCAGATCTGGCAGCTGCACGTTCCCCCGGCCTTTGCGGGGCTTCGCTCCTCTTCATCGTGCCTCGTCTTTATCGCGCCGCGCCTGTGACTTGGCCAGCGTTGCCCCACAGGGTGCTGGGGGTTCCGCGCCGCGCTGGATCCAGATCCGATCTCTGCCTTGACAATCCGCCATCTGCATTTTGACCCTCTCGCGCTCATGGAGTTAGTCTCCGCAATTAACCTTGAAGTGGCAGACTTTCACGATTGGACAGTTTGTTTTTTGGGTTTTTTTTCCCTTTCTTTTTCTGTCTAATCTAAAATGGAGGTGGCCACAACATGAATTAAATAAACACAGAAAGAACGTGACAGAGGGCTCTTTATGTGAGGATCTGTTGGGGCAAGAATCTACCCTAACTTTTGAAACTTTTTTTTTTTTTTTTCCACGGGTGAAACCTTGCTTTTTGGGAGATCTCATTTGCTCGTGGCCAGCAGGATTTGACACCGCTGTGTCCTGCTGTCCTGTGTCCCGCGGAGGGCGTCTCGTCTGGCCTCATCTCATCTCGTCTCGTCTCTTCTCATCTCATGTGCTTTGTGTGCGAAGTCCAGAAGAGTGCTAGCAGAAGGCAGTTCCCGGTCCCTGGTGCTCACGCCGCCGCTCCGGTTTGATTTCCGTTCTCCCCCTGGCCGGTCCCACACCGCTCTGTATGTGCTGCGTCCGGCTGTCTTGCGCCCTCCTGAGTCTCGCGCACTTTGTTTGGGAAGTCCAGAAGCATGCTGGCAGAAAGAAGGCTCGAGTCTTTGGTATTCATGTCGTTTCAGCTCGGCTGTGGGTCGGTTACTTTGCCGTGACTTCACTGATTCCTAAGCAATGTAACAGCCACTCTTCTGGAATTACTGTAACTATCACTGTTCTGTAATTACCATATCTGCAACTCTTCTCTAATTGCCACAACTTTAACTTTTCTGTAAACACCGTGACCTTTCCCCACTGCAGGACAGAGAGAGCCCGCCCATCAAACACGCCAACAGCAGCCAGACCAATGAGGTCTCGCGTCCCCAAATGGTGGCCAATAGCATCTATCAGCGTGGCCCAGGTAAGAGAAGAGCTTCTGCCAACACACAGGCTAAACGGTTCTCTCAGACTGGGTGGCAGAATGTGATGTTTTAAGTCAAGTTCATGCACTTTTTGCCTCGTTGCAACTTTTGTGGTTGTTCTTATTGAAGTTTAAACAACAGCCTTAAACAATTCCTCACACAGACGTAGTTATGGCAAGAGCTGTAGTAATAAAAAATGACACATTCTAGTAGAAAAGACCATTTCAGAGGTTATGATTTAAAAATGAGCATTTTGCAGGCTGAAAATATTGCATAGTGTGCAACAGAAATGTGAAAATGTAAAATTCAGAAAATATCTGTTTTTTTGTTGTCTGTTCTGAGGTTTAATCTTTTTTTTTTTTTTTTTTTTTTTTTTTTTTAACACCAAAAAAAATATATGCATATACTGGACTAAATAATGCTTCCTTTTGCTAAACATTAAGCACTTAAACTTATTCAAGTTGGATGTGAGCCCGTCTCACTAAGGAGGGGTGGAGAGGGCGGAGGTGATGGGGGAACGTTGGTGGGGAGGCGCAGTGACAGTTTTTCTTCTTTTTCCCCCTATTATTTTTTTCTCCTCGCTTCGCTTTTATGCAGCCAGACCTGACCTTGAAATCATTAGGCTGATGAAATGGATTCTAAGTGGGCTGCATTTGCATACGCGCAATTGTGCGCCCGCCCGCTCGCGGATAACGAACCGTTTTTTAAATTCCCCCGCTCCTCCGGCTCCGTCGCTCGGCTCTCTCCAGAGAGCGCCCGCCGCAACGCAAAGCCGCTTCCCTACGTTCTCCCCGAAAAGCTGGGAGGGGGCAAGGGGGGGGATAAAGGAATTGTTTTTTCCCATTACAGTCCCTCGTCCGTCAAAAGTAACTCGCTGCGCTTTGTGCGGTGTGGCGGGGGTGGATTTGAAGTGTCTTGCGTTGCATTCCGCGGCAGTGATCCTTTGTATTTGATCATAAAGCGGTAGTTTATACTGAGATGCAGATAAATACTTTAAGCAGACTTTGCAGTTCTGGAATTGCACAGTGCCAAGCGCAATAACTAAAGACAGAAAGTGACATACAAGGCAGCGTCTGCTAAATGCTGCATTATGACACTGCATTCTCCGTAGGTCAGCTTGTAAAAACACATTTTTCACACAAACACACCCTGAAAATGACATTTGATGTTAACCTTTATAAATATATTTGTGCAAGTATTTGTGTAAAACAATATACACAACAGAGAAATAAAGAATTTTGCTTTAGCATTCATCACTTCTTTGGCTGTGAGCCCCTAGCCCCTTTTATAGAAGAAATTCATTGTTTGAGTGTGTATGTGCGAGAATGTGTTTGTGTGCGCGCATGTGTGGTTATTTTATTAAGCAATAAACCTTGTGATGTTGAGAGGTGCTATATTGATTGATAATCCAAGAAGGACCCTGCTTAGCTCTCTGATCATTTTGTGTGTGTGTGCATGTGTGCGTGTGTGTGTGCATGTGTGTGCGCGTGTGTGCGCGTGTGTGTGTGCGTGTGTGTGTGCGTGCGTGTGCGTGTGCGTGCGTGTGTGTGCGTGCGTGCGTGTGTGTGTGCATACACGTTCGTCGGTGAATGTGTGCGTGTCAGACATGCAAAGTAAACCTTGTACTGCTTTCACAGTGCTTTGTGCTATTTATCTTGGATATGACGTGTGCATATGTGTGTGTGTGTGTGTGTGTGTGTGTGTGGTGATGTCTTAACAGGTCCCACCTTTCATTCTAATGGGAGGCACAGGGTGTATGAGGAAGAGGATGATGGTGATTTTCCACCTGCAGACACAATGGAAACGTACGTCAACTCCCAGCAGTATCAACCTCAGCGCAGGTCGGCCACATGTCTCACTTCCCTATAATTCTCCACACCTTTGTTCATTTCCAACACGATTCGAGAGCTAGGGAGAACCTAATGTGGTGAACTGATCTGTTAGTGTTGCGGTTTAGTCTAAGAATGGGCTTCATGTGGCCCTGTGGGCAGATGATCCTGTAGCTCTGGATTATACTCTGGATATAGAGCCGAGATCAGACCAGAGCAGCGCTGCTCGGGGGAGATCTGATGACACACGATGTGTCTGAGAGCTGTTCATTTTAACACTGAAAGATGCCAGTGCACACATGTCTGAGAGCTGTGTGGGGGTGTATGTGTGTGTTTGTGTGTCTGCGTGTGGGAGGGTGTGTGTTTATGTGTCTGCATGTGGGAGTGTGTTTATAAAGTTCACGTCTGAACTGCCATCTGGACCATCCGAGCCAACTGGACCAGACTTGGCTGAGTGATGCGACGCTGAAATCCCAAATCCCACTGCACCGGCTCTGTCTCGGAGTTCATCAGGAATGAATCACTGATGGACTTTTAGAATAGGTTGGGGCTTTGTTGTAGGGTGGAGTTTTTTTTGAGAGTGTGGTTTTGTTATGGGGTGGAGTTTTGTTGAGGGTGTGGTTTTGTTATGGGGTGGAGTTTTGTTATAGGGTGGGGTTTTATGATAGGGTGGGATTTTATAGTAGGGTGAGGCTTGGGTGAAGGAGTGGGGATTTATAGTAGAGTGGGCTGGCTTAGTTTCATGCAAACAGCAGTATGACGCGAAAGGTGAAAGCATTGCTGAGACACTGGCACTAAGACCCACTGCGCTGTCGTGTTGGTCTCTGTAGGGGGGATTGGGAGCCGGTCTCTGCACAGAGCGATCCTACCCATCAGCACCATCAGCCTCAGCAGGCCTATGCACCACTAAAGCCCCCTGCAGCGATGGTCTCCAGGAGCCTGGACCTGGGTAATGGCACGCGCACTCATACAAACGCATGCATGCACACACAAAAAAAACACACTTGCCATTGAATTTGGCTAGATGTCAACACCTGCCGTTATGTCATCATTTATAGACTGTGTACCTTTAGCTAGCGTGTCCTGACCACTAACTTGCACGTCCTGACTGTGCGCCACTAGCGTGTCCTGACCACTAACTAGCATGTCCTGACTGTGCGCCAGTAGCATGCCCTGACCATTAATAGGGTGTCCTGACTCTGCGCCACTAGTTTGTCCTGACCACTAACTAGCATGTCCTGACTGGGCGGCACTAACATAGGACTGGCCATCGGCTCTCCTCACAGGAGGCCGTGTGCTGTCCACCCTGAACGGACTGTCACTTCGTTGCGGTTTTCTTCCATGGCGTCCCTGCACCCCCTCATCCTCAGCGTTCGTGTCTGCTTCGTCCCTTCATCTTTTATATCCTGCTGTTTCTCCCTTTGTCTTTTGTTCTTTACATCTTCATATTTCTCACATGTTTTACCAACAGATGGATTTCCTCCTTTATTTGTTCTTTTCTGAAGTTTTTTTTCCCCTTCTTTCCTTTTCCCTCAACCGCCGTCTCGCGTTCGGCTTTGTCTGCCCTGTGGCGGTCTGTCCTTCCGTCCTGTAAAGCTCTCAATCAGCTCAGAATTGAACGTTGTCTCAAAATGATGTGACTCGGAGAGAAATGAATGGAGAACCCCCTCGCCACCGCCTGTGCAGAGAAAGACGATTTGACCCCATGACCCTGCACACATTGGATACCCGGGAGCTCGCAGCTCTGCCCCTGAACCTTTGTTTGTTTTTGACTGAGTCACTCTGCTTCGCCGACGACTTTCGTGTTTGTGAATGGGACCAAAAAAAGCTGAAATTGCAAAATGCCAGTCTCATATTTTGATCGTTGCTAATGAAACCACACAGTTTTCAGCATGTAAGCAAAATCTGGACAATGTTCAGATATGCTTTTTGACTAATAACTAGATTGATCTTGGCAAAACGTGGCTTGTATTAACTTACTCTGCAGTGAATTTCTAATAGACTACACTGTGAATTTATATAAATTTATGTAAACTTTCTGTATATTTAGTCCCTGATAGACTCCTCTGTCCGATAAAAGACCCATGCTGATTGGCTGAGCCTAGGCTGAAAGAAACACCCTGAATAAGATGGAGGTTATGGGGTGGATGCTTGCCTTTAGCTTTTCTACTAATAGAGGTGTTCTTGGTTTAACCAGTAACTTTCTCAGTTATGCTAATGAGCAGAATGCTAAGTCTCATGATGTGCTACAACAGATTAGACATGTTTGGTTTCTAGATGAAGACATATTCACAGACACCACTATATTTTATTCACATGTCCAATAATCTCTGTATCACTGGATTAATTCCTAAATCTTGCAGTCTCTTGCTTAATCTCTTAATTCTTGGCACTTAATTTGGAACAGCTATAAATTCCTAATTTCCAGGATTAAGTTAACCTGCAAGTTGTACTTTTAACTTGAATCTAAAAAGTACACTACATCACAAGATCTGGTCCAGATCCATGTTTATGATCCAGATGTTTGTGAAACAGTAACAATTTTTAATCCATGTGCGTTTGTGTGTTGACGTCGCTTGTTCTGGGGCCAACCCGGCTCGGTTCTGGGAGACGCGGCGGAGCTGGCGTCAGATAGCAGGTCAGGCGACGATGCCGCCGTGTGGGACCGCGCACGTGTGACATGGACGTCAGTAGCGACATGCAGCATTCGCTTTCGCTTCTACGCGCGTCTGCTGGCGTAGAAGCAGCTGCCAGGCTAATGGACTAGTAATCAGGCCATTTAAAGAACCCGTGATGGCTTTTAATGGATAATCTTTGTTAGTTCATCTAATAACCAGATGGGCATATTAGACAAATGTGGTTGGCAGGGACTCCCGATTGGAGGACCGGATTAGTAACTGCACCGCAAACAATGAAATCACATCTGACTTGTCAATACAATACATATCTATAGATTACAGGATAATACAATACACATCTAAAGATTACAGGATAACAACTCATGGAATAGCCTAAATTTAAATTCTGGCTAAGATGTTGAACAGCGTTTTGTCATTCTATCACATTTGAAAAAAGACTTGCTGTAGTCCATGGTACGTTTTGAACATTTAATGCCGGACACGTTCGTTTTCCCACGTCTTTTTGGAGTCTGGCCAGTTTCACATCAAAACCTTCAGCGTGAAGCGGCGCTAATCGTAGCAGGGAACACGTCAGGACTTACAGCGGGAGGCATGTGATTTTCTCAGACCCTCCTGGTTTGGAGGCAGGAGGTGAAGCCAGGCCGAAGGACGAGGGTGGGAACGGAAGATGGCACGCAGGCGGAGGGTCAGGACCAGAGGACGGTGGGATGGCGCGAAAAGTCTGGTCCATGTGGGGCGGGGTTCCTGACCGCTCTGCTGTGCCGGTCCGAAGGTGACCTGCCGCGAGTAGATGTATGCACGCAGTCCTGCAGACGGGGCATCGGGCTTCGGTAAGAGTGGGCAATCACAGTGGTGTGGGCTGCACGTTATCCTCCTGCCTACAGAGGATTTCTGCTGCTCGCACTGACTTTGCGATTTTAAATATGCGTTAAGGGTGTGGATGTGTGTGTGTGTGTGTGTGTGTGTGTGTGTGTGTGTGTGTGTGTGTGTGTGTGTGTGTGAGTGAGTGAGTGAGTGAGTATGTCATGCATTGCTGACCATAGACAATCCAGATTGTCAAGCATCCAGAGCCAAAATAATTTATCACTCTTTTTTTAGACAGCTTCCCTCCCTGTCCTTCCTTGCTGTACACACACACACACACACACACACACACACACACAGGTCCTTGTCTCCACTGGGTGTCTCCTTTTCCCTGCCCACTCTTATTGCTCTGGCAGAGGGAGAAAGAGCTCATAAAAAATGCACAGGATTATTTAAGAGAAATTGTGGTGTAATGAAAGAGGAGGATTGTGTCCGGCAGTGCGGGTGCCAGTGACAACAGCTGCTCCTCCTTCTCAGCCTGTGGATTAGAGTCCACACACACACACACACACACACACACACCACACACACCACACACACACACACACACACGGCTTCACCTGCCTCCCTTACACACACACACACACACACACACACACACACACACACACAGCCTCACCCAGTCTCTCTGTGTGTCTCACACACACACACACACACACATACGGCTTCACCTGCCTCCCTTACACACACACACACAGACTCACCCAGTCTCTCTATGTGTGTCTCACACACACACACACACACACACACACACACACACACACACACACACACACAAACACACATGGCTTCACCTGCCTCCCTTACATACACACACACACATACGGCTTCACCTGCCTCTCTCACACACATGCGCACACGGCTTCACCTGCCTCCCTTACACACACACACACACACACACACACACACACACACCCATACACACACACACACACCCATACACACACAAGTCCTCACCCATCCAAATACACGCACACGCACAACCTCACTCTGCCTCTCTCCCTCAGATACACACACATCTTCACCAAAACACACACACACGGCCTTGCTTTGCCTTTCTCTCTTACACGCGCACACACACACACACGGCCTCTGGTAACCCTCTACAGGGCTCTGCTGTAGGTGCCTTGAATGTGTTACATTATCTTACACAGATGTATTCTCTCAGATTTCCTTTCCTGTGGGTCAGCTCGCGTTCACGTGTGTGTATGTGTGCATTTGTGGGGGAGAGGTGGTTGTGTGTTGTGTAGCTTGACCTGTTTCTTTATATGAATGTTTTTAGGGGTCTGCCACAGTGTAAGTAAAATCTAATGAGATCGTGTGTGTGTGTGTGTGTGTGTGTGTGTGTGTGTGTGAGGACGCAGATGTTCTCAGCTGTACAGAAAGAAACTGATCCTGCAAAGCTCTGTCTAATTAAAAGGACGTCTGGCTACTTACCAGGGAGGAGGGAGGAGGGAAAGAGGGAGGGAGGGAGGGAGAGAGAGAGAGAGAGAGAGAGAGAGAGAGAGAGAGAGAGAGAGAGAGAGAGAGAGAGAGAGAGAGAGAGAGAGAGAGAGAGAGAGAGAGAGAGAGAGAGAGAGAGAGAGAGAGAGAGAGAGAGAGAGAGAGAGAGAGAGAGAGAGAGAGACGGAGGGCGGTTGCTCCATATTAGGATGTTTATTGCAGGGAGGAGACCCCCCAACACACACGCTTGTGTCATCACCCACACTCTGCGCTCTGTGACTCTCCTAACACTGCTGTCTTCACACTCTACCATGTCCTTGTTTTTCTTTCTCCTTCCCACTGAGCGCTCGCTGGTAGCACAGACCACGAGCACACACGTCCCAATCCATCGTGACGAGCACACGTCACGCCCAGAACCACGGAGCCGTTACCCGCCATGACAGCAATCCGTTGCATCTGCATGACACATGGACAAAAAAGTTCCCTCCACTTCACAGAGAACTGCTGCTCTTGTTCTACAGAGGTCAAATGCTGCACTCAGACTGTTGTGTTGTGTGAACACACACACACACACACACACACACACCTGCGGCCACACCCAGTCATGTACAAACCTACAGCCGTGCAAATTCACGTCTCGCACCCCTATGTATACACTCGCACATGCTTATGCGCACCCCCCCCCCCCCCCCAGCCAATCTGACGAACTGCAAACACATGCATCCGATTCCTGAAGGCACGTCACGTCCAGAATAAACAGAACCCTAACTGCCATGATTAATTGGACCAAAGTTCCCTCCATCACCCTCAAAGCCGTTGATACAGTCTGTGGTGGTGTTATCAGACATGGCCTCATCCTTATACAGGCCATCAGACTTGCTATCCGACTTGGTCTCATCCTTGTACAGCGTACCGCACTGCAAATACACTCAGTTCTTATGCGTTTGGTATGCTTTAAATGCAAATTAATTGCCTACTCACTTATGGGCCTTCTCGACGCCTTCTCGACTGCTGCCTGATGGTGTAACTCTGTAACTGCTGATTGTTCGTGCGTGCGTGTGTGTGTGCGTGTGTTGGGGGCGGGGGAGGCATTTTTAATCTACGATCAAACATCAGCTCATTGGAATCTGTCTGTGTTTCAGTGACGGACGTGAGGAACGTGGGTGCTGTGCCCGCACAGAGGCCAGGTGAGTGCACGTGCAGGACGCGCACATGCATGCATGCACACTCAAACGTAGATGTATGCAAACAAATGCATGCACACGCAAACACACACACAAACACATGCATGTACACATGCACGCACACAGCCATACATGCACTTTTTGTATATCGCTGTGTTTATAGATGTTTTGCACGCGCATGCACACACATGCGTGTACAACACACACACACACACACACACACACACACACACACACACACACACGCACGCACGCACAGACATTCTTGTATCACTATCTTTATGGATGTTTTTCACTGATCCATGCACTAGTTCAGTTAAATATAGCCAGGAGTCCACCCTCAACCTTCACCTCCACATCCGTCAACGAGAGGAAATAGAACCATCTCCCCCATGTAGCCCACTGTAACACGCACACAGCAGAGCCCTCAGCCCAGGGTTTCCTTCAACTAAATCACACCACACACACACACACACACACACACACACACACACACACACACACACACACACATACACGCACACACACACACACACCACAGACACACCACGCACACACACACCACACACACACACCACACACACACACACACACACACACACACAGACGCACATACATCCGCACACACACACACACCCCACACAGACGCACATACATCCGCACACACACACACACACACACACACACCACACAGACGCACATACATCCGCACACACACACACCACAGACACACATACACGCCCACAGACAACACACACACACACACACACACACCACAGATAACACACACACCCCCCACACAGACACACACACCCCCCACACAGACACACGCGTGCACACCCCCCCCACACAGACACACGCGTGCGCACACACACCCCACACAGATACACGCGTGCGCACCCCCCCACACACACAGACACATGCGTGCGTGCACACCCCACACATACACATACATGCGCACACACACACCACAGACGCGCACACACGCACCACAGACGCACACACCCACACACATGCGCGCACACACACACACCCCACACACAAACACACGCGTGCGCACACATCCCCCACACATACACATACATGCGTGTGCACACACAGATACACACACCACAGACGCGCGCACGCACACACACACACCACAGACACACACACACACACCACAGACGCACACACACCACTGACACATATATACACGCGCGTGCACACACACACACACACCAGATGCGTGCACACACACACCATACACACATCACACACACACACACACACCACTGACACACATATACACACACACACACACACACACCATACACACACACCACTGACGCACATACACACACACACACCACTGACACGCATACACATACACACACACACACACACACACACACCTCTGACCCTGACACACACACACACACACACCTCTGACACACAAACACACACACACACACACACACACACCTCTGATCCACACACACACACACACCTCTGACACACACACACACACACACACACACCACAGACACACCACAGGAACACATATATACACACACACACACACGCATATATACACACACCACTGACACGCATATACATACACACTGACACACACACACCTCTGACCCACACACACTTCTGACACACACACACACACACACACACACACCACTGACACACACAGTGAATTTGCATCTCCTCCTTCACTCTGATGATAAACAGCACATTATACCCAATGAAACCTAGTTAGGCCTCCCCCATCGGGCTGATCTGGGATCAGATAGGCGATCACAAGATGAGTCTCTCTGCGCCGTTATTAGCTGTAATCTGACTCCAGATCAGTGGGAACAAGCCACCATGGGTCTGGCTTGCCGCAGTGAGATGGAGATTAAGGCGGATTAGATTAAGATGGCCGCCTCCCATTTGTTGCCTGTCACTTGAGGTGAGGGAGAAAGAGGGTTGCTGTGGGTGATTGAATTAGCAGAGCTGAGGGAAACACACACACACACACACACACACACACACACACACACACACACAAGCAAAGAAAGTAAAGAGGCAGGATGTACATTATATATACAGCATATACATAACAGCACATGAGTATCAAAACCTGGGTACACCCCCCCCCCAAAAAAAAAAACAACAAACACCCCCACAAACACATCCACACACACACACACTAAACTGCTAAAACCCAGACACACGTACATTAACCCAACCCCACACACTAATTTTACAGCCACACACTTCAGAAATCAAGTTGCGGCCTCTCGTGCGTCCGAGGCTCGAGCGCCGTCTCTCCGTCTCGTGCTCCGAAGTCAGGCCCGATGGGCCGTACGTGAGCGCCGTGGCTTATTGGAGTTGGGGAGATACAGACGTGAAAAGCGATGAGTATTGACGGGCCACAGACTGCTTTGCTGACACGGTCTCCCTCCCACTACGCCCCAAGAACACTTTCCCCGCCCCCAAGGCAGCGAGTCCTGCCCCCCAGCACTCGGAGCTCTTCCCCCTTCCCCCCGAGCAGGCAGTCGTTCCTTTCTCCTGCCCATGCCAAAGGTTTCTCCGTGCATTCCAGCATATTTCATTACGAGGATGGCCTTCAAGAGATGGCGCCCTCCCGGTTTAATCTCGCTAAAACCTCCTCGGGAGCGTCAGCCAGTGCTGCTACTACAGCACTCTATCATCCCTCTCTCCCTCTCTCCTTCTCCCTCCCTCTCTCTTCCTTTCTTTCTCTGTCTCTCCCTCTCTTCCCTTCCATCCTTCGCTTTTCCTGTAAATTTCACATAGTTGGCATTTTCCCCTTTGATTCCCTGTTTGTCAAATTCACGCTGTTCCATTTCCTTTTGAAATTGTTGTGTTCCAACCTTCGGTCTTGAAGAAAGTTTCTCACAGATGACTTATACTGAATCATGTGAACACTTATCAAGGAAAATGAGATTGTAACGTTTTATACACGCATCTATATACTCAGAATAAATACATTTATGGTCAATGGAAAACATGCCCTAAATTTACACACACATTAATGATAAAACTTTCAAAAGGATTTGAATTCTTCTTTTTATTTTTATTTTTAAATAAATAGGCACCAGAGGAAAGTTTGTCTCTTGCCTACTGAAGTCAAATGTCTTAAGCACAAAAATAATCTGCACTTCAGTTCCTACCCAGAACATGAGAGAATGCTGCTTATTCTATATACATTATCTATATACGTTATGTTTCTTATTCTATATACGTTATCTATATACGTTACGTGTCTTATTCTATATACGTTATCTATATACGTTACGTATCTTATTCTATATGCGTTATCTATATTATCTATATACGTTACGTGTCTTATTCTATATGCGTTATCTATATTATCTATATACGTTACGTGTCTTATTCTATATGCGTTATCTATATACGTTACGTGTCTTATTCTATATGCGTTATCTATATACGTTACGTGTCTTATTCTATATGCGTTATCTATATACGTTACGTGTCTTATTCTATATGCGTTATCTATATACGTTACGTGTCTTATTCTATATGCGTTATCTATATACGTTACGTGTCTTATTCTATATGCGTTATCTATATACGTTACGTGTCTTATTCTATATGCGTTATCTATATACGTTACGTGTCTTATTCTATATGCGTTATCTATATACGTTACGTGTCTTATTCTATATATGTTATCTATATACGTTACGTGTCTTATTCTATATGCGTTATCTATATACGTTACGTGTCTTAGCCTATATACGTGATCTATATACGTTACGTGTCTTATCCTATATGCGTTATCTATATACGTTCCGTGTCTTATTCTATATACGTTATCTATGTGTTACATGTCTTATTCTATATACATTATCTATATACGTTACGTGTCTTATTCTATATACATTATATACGTTACGTGTCTTATTCTATATACGTTATCTATATATGTTACGTGTCTTATCCTATATACGTTATCTATATACGTTACGTGTCTTATTCTATATACATTATCTATATACGTTACGTGTCTTATTCTATATACATTATCTATATACGTTACGTGTCTTATTCTATATACGTTATCTATATACGTTACGTGTCTTATTCTATATACATTATCTATATGTTACGTGTCTTATTCAATATATGTTACGTGTCTTATTCTATATACATTATATACGTTACGTGTCTTATTCTATATACATTATCTATATACATTATAATATTTCTTGTTCTATATACATTATAATTCTTGTTCTATATACAGTAAACATTTCATATTCTATATACATGACATATTTCTGAGCCTACAGGCATTACCTTAAAAGGCACCCTTGGTACAGAGTAGCGGGTGTCTCAGGCATGACTGCGTGCGCAAAATCACATGCGCACATAGACACGCGCACACAGACACAGGGACATACAAGCACAGGCATGTGCAAAGACACACAAATGTGCACAAGCGCACACAGAGAGTAGTGTGCCTGAGCACATCCACACACGCACGCGCACACACACACAAACACTCTGCTTTGTTACATTACCATATAAGGCTTCTAGTGAACTTTTATTATAATGTAGGCAAGACCTACTAATAAAATATAAATTTAATTCTCTAAAACTCTGTTTTGTGTGGTGGAGGGCATATATGCATGCACGCGCGCGCACACACAATGTTCCTGCCATAAATGTCCACTGCTCTTGAGTGAGGCCCTGTAAAGGCTCAAAGTGACAATGCAGAGTGAGTCCCACCACTGGGCGGAGGCAGCGTGACCCACTGGGCGGAGGCAGCGTGACCCACTGGGAGGAGGCAGCGTGACCCACGGGCGGAAGCAGCCGACCCAACGGTCCACTGGGAGCTTGCACTGCCTTGCGCAACGCCCTCCACACCGTTACCAACAGCTGAAAAAATGACTTTCCACAGATGTCCTTCAAGGTTAAAACGCTTGCAGTAGTCACCATAACACAGTCCGTGTTAACACCACATTATGTCATGTTATTTGAATTTGACTGTTTACAGCCATTTTACAGTTGATGTAACAAATATTGTTATTCATTTTCTCCAGCTTTTCTGACCTTCCACTTTAAATAAGGCGCTCTTGAGTAATCAGTATCGACTGAAATGATTTTGATCGGTTATAAACTAAAAAAAAGTTTTTGGCAGTGACTCTGAGGGGCTTTTTTGTTTCATTTTGTTTCATTGCGCACATGCATATGCGCGCACACACACACACACACACACACACACACACACACACACACACACACACACACACACAGAGCAAGGCGGTGGGCATGCCTTTCAGGCCCTCTCAAACAGTGCTCTACCTCTTTTTATCCCTCGTTTCTGTCTCCCACCAAGCACTGTTCTTCCTACAGACTGGCCCTGAAGCTGTGTGTGTGTGTGTGTGTGTGTGTGTGGTTGGCTGTTTGCTTGTTTTGTCTCATTATTTTTCCCTTCTGTGATAATGACAGTGTACAGATATCTGTCTGCCAAAGAGAGATTGCCAATTAAGGAGAGTTTGACAATTATCAAATGTTTCTCAAAAATGACACTCCTTATTCTCGCTTTCTCACTCTCTCTCTCTCTCTCACACACACACACACACACACACACACACACACACACACACACACACCTGAGTCCATCTGTTTGTCATTTCTGCAACGCTGCAACAGGAAGACTCATTTTGACGAGGAGGGAATTCATGAACAGAACCATAATCAGACCTGTCCTTAAACCCAGAATGTTTGGAATCAATTTTATGTATATTTACCCGCCATAGTAGGCTATTTCATATATAACATATTCATAATTAGTGTATGTTTTGTTTCAACATGATTTGTATACATAGCAAATGCCTAAGGTATGCCAACATGCCTTACTACATTCTTTATAGGAACACTGTTTGCCATAGGAATACTGGTTGCCACTGTAAGCTAAATTTAGCAGAGTTTAGCTTTGAAGCCTGCAGGGCTAAGCACACACCCTGACAGGATTCTCCCAAGGTCTGTGCTGTGTGTTGGTAATTCCATTGAAAGTCCTGCTGTGCTGTGAACATATTTTTGGTTTAGGATAACAAATTAGGTTAAGGTGAGCCTAATGAGTG
Source organism: Electrophorus electricus (assembly GCF_041902795.1). Taxonomy (NCBI): domain Eukaryota; kingdom Metazoa; phylum Chordata; class Actinopteri; order Gymnotiformes; family Gymnotidae; genus Electrophorus; species Electrophorus electricus. The sequence goes on along the minus strand of NC_137514.1, from coordinate 15,905,884 downwards.
TAGAATCGTTTCCTGCAGAGTACACTACATGATCACAATCAGGAATACACAGCTATAGGGTACACACACACACACACACACACACACACACACACACACACACACACACACACCAAGCATGGCTAAAAGCTTCTTAATTGTATCAGACTGCAGGTAGACCACAGTAATTAGTGTAACACGCACCCCGACTCTCTGAGAAAATCATTTTCACCTGGACATTGCCAGGTCACACCGCACCACCCCAAACGTCATTCCCTCCATCCAGATGCACAGAGGTGCTCGGCGAAGTCCGAGCTGAGCGCGATTAGCAGCGCCGGTGGGCAGAATCCTGCTTTCAGGAAGCCCCGGGTTCCCGTGTGGCCCTTGTTTTTATGCCCCAGGCGAGTGGGAACCGGGTCAGGCTGCGCGTTTGCGTCCTGAAGGGCCCCGTTTTCCGTCTTCTGTCTCTTCCTCCCTCACCGTGCCTTTCTCTCACCTCCTCTCCTCCCTCTTTTTCCTGGGGCTTCCTGTCCTGCTCCTTCTTCCTCCTCCTCCTCCTCCTCCTCCAGCATCGCTCGGTCCTGCTCCTCCTTCCCGTCCCACGTCTGTCCGCTCTTTCCCGTTGCTCCTTCCTCTTCCTTGACTCTCATCTGTGGTGCTTCCTGACGCCTGAAAAAACTGAAACACTTTTAAGAAGTTTTGACCCCAAGCCTGTCCCCCACAGCATTCTCCAGCTCCAGTGACCCGCCGCTGGGCCCTGCCCTGGGCCTCCACAAGTCCAGCTCGTTGGAGAGCCTGCAGACGGCGGTGGAGGAAGCGGGGCGCAGAGGACCCACCTACCGACGCCCCCCCGGTCGCATGGTGCGCGGCCGCACCTACAACATGAGCTTCCGCCAGGCCATCGACAAGTCTTACGACGGCCCCTCTGAGCCCGAGGACGGTAAGCCAAGGAAGCCTTCGCTAACGCGTCACCAGACCAGCGCACGCCAGGTGTAAAATCGTTTCTCAAATCAGGTGTGACATACGCCGTGTAAAGAGTGCGACGTTAGCTCAGCGGCTAAGTTCGATTACGGTAGCATTATTTAAAACGGCAACAAAATATTCACTGCATACGACCCATTAATGAAAACCGTATGCAGTGAATACCAAACATGACACACCACTGTGGACTTGAACAAAAGTATAAAAAGCTGTGCCAGACATATGGTTAGCGTTAGCACAAGTTTACGCCGCACTAACATTCTCAGACGGCGCTCCAAAGCGCACATCCTTTGGCTCGCTCTAATTACGCACCACTTCACACTCGGCTTGCTTCGGATCCCAGAAAGCCTTGCATCTTTTGGCTGCATTTAGGAGAGAGCATGTCCTCAAGAGCACCATTCTGTGTAACATTTGGACCAGGGCTGAGTTCGGGGTCAGGGGCGCGGACTAACCGGAAGACTCCTCTCCCACTGAACCCAAGCGGACTTGATCACTAAGTCAGCAGCTTTTAAACAGAAATGATCCACACACCTGCGAAGGCAAGGAGATTGTCAGCGATATTGGGTTGGGGTGGAGTGGGGTGGGGTAGCGAGAGAGGGAGACCGAGAGAGCACAAGAGTATAGCACTGTGTGCTCTGAGCTTTCAGGCCCATAATAAAGTCGTGCAGCGTCTAAAAGCTCGAGCCAAAAACCTGCCCCGATTAATGGAAGTGGCTGGTGCAGGCCTGCTTGGAAGCTGGCCCTCACCTCAGACACCGCTGCTCACGCTCCCGGCGAATCCGTCTCCGTGACTTCCTGGCTGTTCCCGAAGGTTTGCGGCATGGTGCTTTATTCCCTTGCCACTGGTGCGCTGCTCTCCCGGTTGCCGCCGTGAGCAAGGACGGGCGGAGCGATCCGCTGCCTGTTTTTCCACGCGACGTGGGTGGCCGCGGTTTTTGAATTCCCGAGGTCCCTCCCTTACCTACCACGTCCAACCTGTCGTATCTGTCCTCCGCGGCCGCGTAGATTACTCCGACGACAGCTCCGGCAGGGACACCCCTGCCAGCGGCTCCTCCCGGCAGGAGCTCGAGGACGGTGCCAAGGAGAAGAAGAGGACCAGGAAGAAGAAAGAGAAGAAGACCAAAGCCAAGAAGAAGGAGGACGCCGAGGACCCTGAGAAGAGGACGAAGAAGAAGGGGTTCACCCTCCTGAGGTAAGACACTAGACACCATATAAGCTTAGAACAGTCGACAAATATTTGGGTGGTTTACTTAAGTAGGCCTGGAAGCTTTGCAAAAAACCCCCAAAAAACAAACCTCCATTTCTTTCTCTTCAAGCAATAGTGGCTGACCCAAAGCCGGAGGTTTTTTTTTTGTTTTGTTTTTTGGCTATGACGATGTCATAGCAGTCGGCTTTTTGCGGTCACCGATGCAGAGACGTCGAGGAAAGATGAGCATATCAGTATGATGTAACCCTTAAGGCAGGCCCATGCTTTTTCACATGCACGGAAAGCCTGTTAAGCACATGCTAACCGTATATTTTAGGCTCTTACAACCACAAGTATTTGTGGTGAATTATACAAAAAAATGGAAATGGGCTTAGGACCGCCTTACCGCACTGTTCCTAGCATCCGTTAACTGGGTAAATGTTTATTCAGTATCTTTTCAGCCATTTGTCTGAAAGGACCTGCGTAGTTAAATTGGTGGGCCGCTGTGTGTTTTAAAGCAAGGTAAATTGGTTCACCAAACGGTGAAGGTTTGAGCATGGCCATGAATTCTGGCTTGGCTAGTGCAGCCCTGGCGCTTGTTAATGTAACCATATTAGCCAGCATTGCGTATTGAGTACATGTCTCCAAAAAAAAAAAAAAGATTTGGTAGAAGTGGAGTAAGCTGCTGTTGACATCTCATTTAACGCTTTGAATCTGTTCTTGATGATCACATAACCATAGTGAAATGAGTAGCAAACTAAGCTCACATTGATTGTATCTGTTTTGGTTAATGAGGCAGTACTTTGAGATGGAAAAAAAATGTCAAAACCCATCCCACACGAGGATGTGTTTTGGGAACACAAAGCCCGATCCCTGAGCAGACCATCCATGGGTCCAGTTGGCCGTGGGTCATCGCTAAAATGGAAATCCACTGGTCACATCTTAAAAGCACTGCATGCTGTTTTTTCCTCTCACTAAATCTTGCTAGATCTGACCACGTTATGCCTTTAATTTGCATCTTTAAACCCTGTAATCAGCGATTTGTGCTCGCTGTTCTTGTGGAATGGGTAATGTTGTCCCTGACGCCCAATGACTGTGCTTCGCACACGCCACGTTTTCTAAAGGCAGCACTTCCACTGTGAGCGGCATCTCTCAAGGCTTTGCGGTTGCGCTCTTTCTATCAACTGATTCCATTTTCGGGAGGCCCAGAATCAATTAAGTAAAAATTATTTGCGGTTTCGGGGGGTAGCGGTGGCTATTTCTGGAGGGCGCTCCCGAGATGCCTCTGGCGGCAAGGGTCCGGGCCGACCTCAGCACACGCAGAGGGCATGAGCGAGTGCTCCTGGCTGAGATTAGGGAGGATCCCCCCGGGCAGCGACGTGCTGAGGCCCACCGGTAATTACCATGTCATGGCAATTAAAGACGCAGCAACATGTATGGCTTCTGCTCCCTCAGGCTCTGATTGGGCGACTTATCAAGTCCTGGCTGAAGGTTTGCCCCTCCCCTCCAACTTTTGCCTTGGGTCAGTCTTCTTCATGAGGGATGAAATGGTCTCCTGGTACCTGGACCGCGATGCTGTGTGTGTGTTTGTGTGTGTGTGTGTGTGTGTGTGTGTGTGTGTGTGTGTGTGTGTGTGAGAGTGTGTGTGTGTGAGAGTGTGTGTGTGTGTATGTGTGTGCGCGCGCACTCTTGTTTTCTTCTTCGTTAGTATCTAGCAGTGTCTGAGAACTACGCATGTCTCTGAACAGTAAGTCATTTCAGGAAATAATGGACTATCCAGCAGGTTAGTTTCCAAAATCGAATGTCCTCATCCCGGAAGTGCGTGGCCTCGCGCTGGACCGTGGCAGGAGGCCGCCCGCTGCTCTCCCGTTCCTTCTGCCGCGCTTCCGTCCTGAGCGCCCGTCCCTGCTTCGCTTGGGCCTTTTCTGGTCCAGCTGCCAGGATCCCTTCATGAGGACAGCACGCGCAGCCAAACGCTGGCACTTACCCAACACACATGAGTGATGAAAATGATTTCCACTCCACGCCAAAAATAAACCCCCTGCCTTCAAAAACTGGCGTTTGTATCGCTGGCGGTCTCATTACTGAATGTGAAATAGGATGTAATAAGCATATTGCAGTGGACTCATCCTCTATGCTCATGTTTTTGTTTTTTTCTTCAGTATGTAGGGGCAAAGGCATCCAATGACAACCATACGACGCTATTTCATGGAGCGCGAGACGATGGGTAACGACGCGGCAGAATAAACTGGAACGTGTCATTTCCCCCTCTCTCTCTCTTTTTTTTTCCATTTCCTCTTTGAAGGGGCATAAACGCCGGCAGCAAATGTCGATGTTTGGGAGGTGGAGGCCTCTCTCGCTCCCCTTCTCCCTTCTCTCCCTCTTTCTGTCTCTCCCTCTCCCTCCGACTGACTCTTATGCCCAGACTGGACTTCTGATGACATTCCAGTAACGCACCCTGCACCCACGTTGCATCCTACGCGTTGTGCTTGCATGGTGTTTTAGGTCTTGCTTATAATCGAGATCAGGCATTTTTGCACACGCCTGTTGTTCCAGATGACTTTGTTGCTTTAGAGTTATATTATATTATCTTATATTATCTTATATTATAATATTATATTATCTGCACCTATTCTAGATTTGAGCAATTAGCTATGACAGATAGTCAGAGTGCTGTAACGTCTGAGGTGGCCATATGAAGTCTTGTGTCTATTAAGCTGTGGAAATGTGGAGGTTTTTTGAACTGGTTGAACTGGCATAATGGAGGACTCATAAACGGGTGTTGTTAGAAACGGGTGTTGAAATAATGACCACGTAAGTCTTGCGGTAAACTGTTCCGGTTCAAACCAATGCTGGGAGAACGCACTTTTCCGCAACTCCAACCTTCCCTCTGATCCTGCTGTCATGGACTGGCCGGCAGGGAAAAAAAAACACACGTTCATCTGGCTTTGTTGTTGTTGTTTTGCTTGTTTGTTTGGTTTTTTTTCCCGAAATCCATCTGCTGCGACGCACCGGTTCGGAGCGAGGCCGACTCTGGCTCACGCTCAAGCCTGTTAGCGCAGCCGTTCTGCTTCCTCTTGGGATCTGTCGGGATCATGTCATACGAGAAGACTCCAGTTCAGCCTGCCTGGGAAACCTGTCTCGCTCGCAGCATATCGCAGGGTGCTGGGGCGGATTACGTCACCCAGCTCATTTACACGCACTCTGACGGCTCTGACAGTAATCTGCGACCGGCTGAAACGGAGATGATACTATAATTTACTTAATTTAGCTTCTTTCTGCCGTTTTTAACACTTTGCAAGGAAATGCACCACATTTCTGTGAACTTCATGATGCTTGAATGTCACTCGGTTGAGTTTGTGACGGGCTTGACAGGAACGTCATACAGGCGACTGCCTCAAATGTTGCAGACTTGAACTATCTCACTTACTTTAGTCATGACAGAGTTTATTTGACTTGTTTACTTCACACTTTCAAAGCACTTGGTTTGGTCTCCAAGTCGTAGATGAGATACAGAGCTGCGCTGAGTGAATGTTTCTTTGGTACGAATGCTGGCGATACATGTGGTGTTGTTGAACTGATACGGGCTCTTCTCTTCCTCTTATGTTTCTGGTGGCACGCCTTGAAACGCTTGGGTTTGAGATCTTCCTTTCATAACTGTTTAAGTCTGTAACTAAGGCATCATATCGGCCAAACCAATAGCGCTTAAGCTCAAAGCAGACTCAGCAATCAAACAGAACATCATGATGATGTTGGCAGCTGTTTGGCTGTGGAATTTTCAGTGGCAGGGGATGAAACAATAACAACAACAATAAAAAGAAGTGTGAATGCAAAAGAACATTCTGGAGCTCTCATGCAGGTACCACACAGACGAGACCATCATCTGGGTTTGTTGGTTTCCGGACCTTAGACTTTGAAGATTCGGGTAGAGATAAAGGCCTCTTTTGACTGTTAACCCCGATGGCACTGCCTTAATCCTGGTCCCCACATGCCAAGCTCGGACAGGGATTTCTGCCCCATGGAGATGTCTGAACAGCGGCGTGAGTTAGAGTGCCCCCTGATGCAGCTCACGAAAGCCATAATAACCACTTCCTCGTGCCGACCAGGTGTATAACAGCTCTGTGTGGGCTCTTGTATATCCGTGACCTTTGGGATGTCGAACCTGCTGCAGTATTTGACAGCGCGTGACCTTGAATTTCAGCATCTGAGCTGTGGAGCACGTGGCCTGGATTGTTCTCCGCAGGTGTTCAAATCAAAGTAATCGTGCAAATTGGCACCCGAACGAACAAGGTGTGTTTTTGGGTGAAGGTAGGTTATTTAGATTAGCATTAAAAGCCCCTTTAAACTTGAAGCTATATTGTATTTGGGGGTTGGCCTTTGAATGAGACTTTGTGGGGACAGAGGTGATTGTGTACTGAGAGTAATTGTGTGTGTGTGTGTGTGTGTGTGTGTGTATACTAAAAACGTGAGTACACACAAACATACACGCTAGGAAGTGTACTTAAAATGAGAAATTTTCGCACATTGTGTTTTTGCACATTCACTGTAATCCTGTTTTGATAGTGGAGGTGAATGCGCAGGTTTTGTTGTTTTTCATGTCGCTACTGTCAAAGCTATGTATTTTTTAAAAACGGCTGCTTCGTTGTAGAAGAATTTTCCCATTTGAGAAATTCTAAAACTGTTAATGCTATCAGTCTGCACAGCCTGGGTGAGACTGATTATTAAAACATTTTCTCAAATTATCCCCCATCCAGCCACGATTTCCTCATTTAGTTGCGCAGATGTGTTCTGTCAATCAAGCATCACTGGATAAAATGCATATTCAAATTCAAGGCAAATGCACTTATGAATATTTATGAGACCAGGCAAACTTAATTGGTCATGGCAGGCCATCTCCTCAGTGTTTGTTTGTCAAAGATGGTTCATTAGGTTTTATATATAAGACTTACTGGTTGTGACATGTGTTTTAAAGGGCTTTAATGTAGTTGTGAGTCATTTTATATACATTACAAATGAGGGATTGGACTTTTAGACATGTAAAACTATATCTATGATTTTGTACATCTGTAGTCTACATTAGATGCAGCATTCAAGTCTGGCAAATCTGTTTTTGTTTTTTTTTCTCTACTACTTATTAAGCTAGTAGTGTCTCTTCAGCTGTCTCTTCACACTTGGACTGAATGATGCATTATAGTTTTTTGAGTAACTATATATATTTTGATGGGTTTCTGTGTTGTTAAATCCTGCTTGCTTTATGTTGTGTTACTGTTTCTTTCATCTTTTCTGACATTGCGCTATGTTCTGCTAGAAGCTTTAGTGTGTATAGTACAGAATTAATCATAATGTGTGAACAGTTCAGTGTTTGGATGTAGTCCCGCTGCCACTTCCATAATGAAAACCAGTGCGGTTTGGAACTTTCACTGTGAGGCCACAGTTCTTCGCTTACAGGAAGCCTAGCTGTTTCCTGCTCAAGACTAAAATTGTCAATCTTGATTCTTGAACAGGGCAAAAACTGCCTTGCTTTTTCACAGATGTGCCACTATGTTAGTCCCGGTGACACTATTTTAGCCCTGGTGAAACTATTTTAGACCATGTGAAAGCCCTGGTTCTGTGTTGCTTCAGCCATGGTCTTTTTAGAACTATTGCTGAATGTTTTTTTTTGTTTTGTTTTGTTTTTCCCCAAACGTTAGTTTTCTGTGATTTAGATTGTCAAGAATATTGCATTTTCCCCTCAAAGATGTCTTGTCATCTTTTGATCTGCTCATCTTAAATGGAATTAATTTTTTCCTTCCTTTTTTTCTATGCACGTGCAACACTGCTTAATTAGTTCCCATCTAAAAAAATGTCCCTGTTGGCTTTGAGAAATGGATATAGAATGTTACAATCAACACCCCCCCCCCCCCACCAATAAAACAAAAAACAAAACAATTGGGGGGGGACCCACCACGTGGGATGAGTGGTTGATGAATGTAGTCCATGTGAATGTGAGAGACTGACACATGGGTCCAGCTCTGGCTGACAGCTGTGGGCTGTCATACTGACTGCTATTGTGTCACTGTCAGCTGTACTGCCGGTGGAGTTTGATGGATGGGCTCTTTGTTGGAGATGACATCTCTAACTTAGATGCGTACGCCACTCCGTCTCCTAACAAGACTCGGGCACAGTGGCTTGCTGGGGGAATTAGAACCCCGGGCAAGGAGTGTCTTCCGTAGCTTGCGGGACTTCCGGAGAATTCCATCTCATTCTGTGTGAGGATCTTTTTGACTTCCGTATCGATGGCAAAGCCAGTGTTTTGTTCCCTACGCTTGCCTTCAAGTGCTGGTCAGTATGTGTACTTATGTACGTCTCTGTAAGTGTTAGTGTATCCCAGGAAGTAGGAACATATTACAGTATACAGCTGGGTGGTGGCCCATCTAAGACCGTTAAATCATCTCCACTATGCACACATTTGTATCAGTTAACCTGCTTTGGTGCATTTCACTGAGAGATCTTCTAGGTACAATGCAAAGCCTCTTGAGCTCTGATTTTAAGTGCCAAAGTGAGATTGAAGGAAAGTTTGGCTTGTCTATCATTAATTCAAAAATAATCCAGACCTGACCTGACACATTTTTCCACTTGGATAAAGAAAAAAAAAAAGATTGTTAATGATGCCCTTAAAGGGTGTAATGGGTCCGTTTCAAACTGCTGGAGGATATGGGAGGATTTCTTGACCTAACCCAGTTTCATCTGTCAGTCACACCAGTTGCTTAGCGATGTGGTAAGAAGAACATCTAAGAGGCTACATCTTTGTACTGATAAGGTAAAGGTCCTGGCCAATAAAGAGCTCAGAATAAGAGAAAATATTAAGACAAAGGTCACTGGTGTAATATTATTGGTGGAAAAGCAGTCGGTGCTTATTCTTTATGTTTTTCTAAAGAACATAACTCTGATCAGTTATGTATTTCAGGTAATTCTGTAAGATGATCTGTGTTTGTTTGAGGAGAGTCTGAAGGGAGTTTGAGGGTGTGTCATGGTATTTTTGCTGTTCTTAGAATTGCATTCTTCTGGACTGAGATTGATTGATGTAATTACTGGGATGTGCTCGAGTCACTGCTTCCTCCAGCTTGGGTGTGGGTGTGTGTTTGTGGGTGTGGGTGTGGGTGTGTGTGTGTGGGGGTGTGTGTGTGTGTGTGTGTGTGTGTGTGTGTGTGTGTGTGGAGGCACTAAAACTTGCAGTGAAAGAATCCAAAGAAACCTAGAGAAGCCCTTTGCTTACACAGCGGATGAAAGACTTCTGTCCCAAGCGTCCTGTTTCTCTGAAAACCTTGTGCACTTCACTGCAATTTTGACTGCCTCTACATCTTTCCTACGTCTTTCCTGCAGTTACACCCTGGAATCATCATCTTCTATATGAGAATATACATATATTTACCTGTCTAGTCCAACGATCTCCCGCCCACGCACCGCTTTCCAGCTGCTGCAGCTAATTATTGTTTTGCAAATGTAATCCCTGAGACCCAGTCTTTTTCCATCCTCAGATCTCACATTCACCTTTGTGTTGTGCCTTTTTCGCCAATAGGAGACTTGGCCTTTATTTTCAGACTCTCCGAAGCCCTCAGAGGTTTCGGAGAAAAGCAGCAGAGCCATCTTGTGATAAAGCCGTCGCTTTCTGAGATTAATGCCTTCCTTAGCTGTATCCATCCCACCCCACCCCCAATTTTTTTTTGATGCGAGCTCATTCCTTGGGAGTTCTCGCTTTCTCCCCCCCCCCCATCCTTTGAACCCACCCCCCACCCCCAAAAAATAATAATCAAAAGGCAGTTTAGCTGGGTTTCCTAACAAAAGCCATCTAAAAAGAAGTGTTCTTTGCACATTCTAAGCACGAGGGAGACTGCAGAAAGTGCGTATCTGACTACCGCGTGAGACGATTAAGCCGAAAGGCAAGGCCACGTGCCTGCACGCTGGTCAGAGACTTCTCCTACTTTCAGTTTTTTTGGTTTTGTTCCCCCCCTCCCGACTAACTGAAAACAAGGCTCCTGGTCCCAGTGGAAGATGGCCCCTGACGTTCTCCCACGCTGCACAGCACAAACGTACGGTGTGTCTTTCAGCTCAGGAGTGGCTCTTTATGCAGACCTTGGGGGTCTTGCTAATGAGCACCCCACTGATGCCATCTCATTATCTGGAATACTCCTAATGTTCTGCGGCCTTCAGGTTTGTGTGCGCGCATGTGTGTTTGTGTATGTGTGTGTTGCATCTTAATCTAGTCTTTTTAGCCAATTGGCCAGGCAGTCCTGGGTGTACGTGTAGAAAGTCACCTCAGAACTGCTTCTGACTCCGTTCCTCATATCCAAGCCATTCCGCCAGATTGTGAATCGGCTCAGTAAGTGACAGGCTACCAGTTGCGATTAATCTGCTGTTCTTGTCTTCTTCGTATGAACATGTTCACTGCATATCCTTATTTAAAATGATCTCGGAGTTCTTTTCATCACGCACACATTCCACTTAAACAAGCTCTCTAAGATGACATTCTTCAAACAGCTCTTTCCATTTGCTTTTACTGTACTGACCTCCACATCCCTTAAACCAAGCAACATGATTACCTTTGCTGGTCTTGTGCGATTTATTTTGGCATCCTGTTTCCTTAGACTACTCTTTCGTAGACTACTTAAGATAATGTTTCATATTCCTTTGGTACATTTGTTCATATTATTTAACCGTGTTATTTTTTGTTTTTATCTCGGTGGAGATTGTAAATAATTATATTTTTACGTCAGAGGGTTTCATTAATAGTTGTTTCAGTGGGTTGTAAAATGTTACTTTTGGTGTAGGCATTTTCACTTCAAAAAAATCAGTTGCAGTTTGAGTTTGAATGGTGTTCTTGCTGGTATCACTGAAAACCCATGACAGCAAAACCCTTTCACGGAACTTCAGAGTAGAGCTACAAACATGTCCAGCCCTAACTGAGGCCAACATGTTGGATGGATGCGTGTTGGATCGAATCATTTCTCAGGGCTAAGAAAGCATACAAGAGTGAGCATGCAGTCCCTTTAAGAAGGCGCCGTGCTTTCTCTTGACATGTAAGCTTTGCCTCGTTTCTGATACGCTTTCCTCTTCATGTATAGGCATGGTAGGTTTTAGTACAAGCTAAGGGAGCACATGTAGCTAGAAGCGTGCAGGAGTTAAAACCTTTGAGCACTGCCACCGTCTCTGGATTTCCATGACTTGCACACGAGCGAGGCAGCTGAGAGCATGTGTGTGAGGAAGCAGGGGAGCTTCCGCTCGTGACGGGTCCACCTCATTACGTGCATCCAGTTAAACTGCACCCAGCTGTAAGGGTTGGAGACTTTAATGTATGCACACATAACGATCAGTTTTGCGCTGCCGCTAGCACGCACGCGCCCACACACATCCCACGGAGCTAGTTGTCTATCGGCAGGAGCCTTTGGGTGTGGGGGATTCGGTTTACACCAAACACTCCCACCATGCTTAGATCGATAAATCACCAACATCGGCAAATAAGGATTTGCTAATGTTGAGGCCAGCGGAGGGTGGGGGTGGTATTTTAAAATGTACCTGGATAATTAACAGGAATGTTTGTGTACTTAGGTAATGCAAAACCTTTAATGTCAGTGTGTCTAATAATTGTGATCATAAGCAAATGGGGCATAAATTGGTTGTAATGGGTATTACGCAGTTACCATGCCAACTCCGTAATGCCTCACAGGTTCCTCTGCGCACTCCCTCATGGATGCGTCTGTGCTTTTCCTACTAACAAGCACAAGGTTTCCCAAACCCATGTTACAATCATTAGCACAGTTATTCCTCTGGGCCTACATACCTCATTGCAATGCTAACAGCCCCAATAACACTAACAAGCTTCCCTTGTTGGACTGTTCACTGTGCCCATTAAATTGCCCTATATCCCTGGAGTGGCGTCACGTTAATAACGCGTCCAGCCTTTGCCTGAACTTTGGCCGCCTTAAGTACATACCCAAAGAGTTAGCTTAGCTAGCCTGTGCGTCAAGCCAGGACGCCCATGGCACTATGAACGTTTTAGATGTTTTGCAGTTTCTAGTGAGCTCTGCAATGCCTGAGGGAGGGAGAGGACTGTTTTGAACTTTCATTCCTTAACCACTCTCCTCTTTATGTGCTTGGCATGTGTGTTAGTGACTCATCGAATCAAAATCAGCCTGAAATATTTTGCCTGCGCGACGGTTCTAGTTACCGTGACTGTTTTAGCTTTTGTCTGAACTCCAACTGCTTATTCTGTTTTTGTTTTTTTTTATTCCCCCCCCTCGTTTTATTCTTCCGTGAAGCTTTTTGAGTTCCCGTCTGTACGGTCGTTTCCCCGTCGCCAGCGTCTCGTCACTGTCTTCCTTTTAGCAGAGTCATTGCCAAAGGCTCAGTTACGCAATGCAGAATCTGATCAAGTAAAGTGTCAGATATGACAAGTCTGGCCACAATTTCGTCAGACTGTCGCAGCAGACGGGTTAGACATTTCAGGTCACCGTCACATCACCGAACGCCTGCGGTACTCGTTCAGCTACACACACGTCACTCTTGGCACTCGTTTTAGCACGTGGAGGCTGTTAGGAACCCTTTTGCGTAACGCCGTCCATGCTAGCGCCCGCAAGCTAATGTGCCACATGGCGACAGCATGCTGCTAGGCCTCCTCCGACTCTAATGAGCATTTAAGAGCAAAGCTAACAAGCCAGGCGCCGCTCACAGCCACGGCAGCTCTAGGATAAAAAGATAAATACAGTCATTAGCAAGCGCGGAAGGGGCCAGAGCACAGCACATCTAGTGTCACATCATGGTGGTGTGACGCGGGCCACACTGGACCCATACAGTGCCCGTCTAGAACTTGTGTGTTGCTGATCTTAGCCCTCAGTTTGGGTGCTCCTGTATCTCCTGGTAAAGCAGGGAGAGCAATGGGCTAACAACACTAAGGTCATGGGTTCGATTCCCAGGGAGCACAAATATATACAACTGGAAACTTAAACCTGTGCTTTTGTAAACCTTGAGCTGCTTGGTTGGTTTTCTTTTGTCTCTTATTTTGGCTTCTCTTTTATGTTAGATTAGGGCAGTTTAATTAGGGCAGTCTAATCAGTTGGCAGAAGCCATTTGTTTCTATATGTCTTTTTTGAGTTTGTTGCTTTTTGAACTCGGTAGAAGAGTATATTTTTGTTTGACTTGATAAATAAAAACAGTAATGTCGGGCCTTCTTTTGGACATTTACTTGATCCTTGTTATGTCCTTTTGTATGCAGCAGGTTTTGTACTGCCGGTTGGCTGATGCCCATTTAACGAGACTCCTCTGTAGCCATAACAAAATGGTGGCAGCAGTCTTTTGTCAGTTGATCTTTTGTGAGAGTAATCACTACTTTGTGGCTTTTTATTTGCAGCGTGCTTTCTGATCGCTTAGTGCGGCCATTTTGTGAGACTGGTGTTGAGCCCGTTTAGGTTTTCTTGCTGCTTTCAGAGTCACAGTTGTATCTTTTTTTTTGGCCTTTTCTGCTGTTTTGTTGTTGCTGTTTTAGGTAATTTCTGCTTTATGAAGTTTGATTTGAAACAAACATTACTGTGATTGTGATTATTGTTTGGGGTAATCGTAACACAGATGTCTGAGAAAAAGTTATATCTGCATGAGTAGAGAAAAGGGTGCTTCCTGCAGTTCTTCTGTCGTGCCCAACTGAACCAAACCCAGTTGAAGTACGCTCAAGTTTGAAGGAGCTTGAATTAAGGATGAGAGACATGGAATTAGCTGCTGAGTTTGAGCTAAAAAAAACCAAAACACATTACATAGGGAAAGCATTACGGTTAAACAGTTAAAGTTGGAGCTTAAGGTCTGTAAGTTAAGTGGTACCTTGCTAGTGCTGAGTTTGATATTAGCAGGCATGTGTGTGTGGTTTCCCCTTTTAGTGAAAAGCATGTGGATAAATGCCCATACTGAGGGGGTTTGCTGTTACAATGTCTTAACTGGTAAAGCCAAGAGGCCTGATCTTCTTTGTCTCCATAATGGAGCTTAAATTTTGAGTTAAAAAAAAAGCAGTTTAAGGACATCGCTTGCTCCATAAGTTTATCAGTAAAATTTAATGGCCTACTAAATTCACAGGAAATATATATTTTTAGATCTATTCTCAAAACGATGGATTTAATGGATATTAGAATGGATTTTAATGCTTCACAGCATTAAATAACACTTATTAAATAACTAATAATAACTAATAACTAATTTTGCCTAGCCAGGCTAGCCTGCCATGCTAAGATAATAGCATACCTTAATAGCTGAGACTCTCTGTGTAATAGGATTTACAGATAAGCAATAACATTTGTAAAGTTAAAACAACTTCCAAAACATAACAGATGATTGGAATTCCACCGAAATATTTTTTGCCAAACCAGGCATGTTATTGTGTATTAAATTTAAATCCATGTCAGGAATCAAAAGGAGAACTTGTGTAGATCAAAAATGCATAATATTACATTACTACTTTTAAAAAAATCCCCTGCACAGTGTTTCCATTTATCTCCATAGTAGCAGAAAAATGGGATGAGCTCAGGTATTTAGCTCTGCACTTACTTGTGCAGTTAAGGCACATATCCGATTTAAAAAAATTTTTTTCAGCATTTAATGCAAAATTGGACAATTCATGGGAAAAGGTTGATTTCACGGTCTGTGATGTGATTTTCATGGATGTGAATTTGGTGGGGCCCTAGATATAGAAAAATGATGGTTAAACTTCTGTAGAGTTTGCATGTGAAAACGAGAGCTTGTTTGATCATTGATGCTTCTCCCAGGTACTGTCTACTTTTGAGAAACTTAGACTTGATTATTGAATTCTTAAACTAGGGGAGTTTAAGAATTGCTTTCCAGAAGCTGTAAGTACTTATCTGAATGAGCAGAAAGTGCTTCATATTTCTACAGCTGCAGTGTTGGCGGATGAATTTATATTAACTCATAAGAATCATTTTGTAAAGATGTCTTTTTGGCAAGGTGACAAATTTGTAAAAGATCTTGAAAAATCCTCTGTACTTCACAAGACTACTGGGTTAGGTTGAAGTTCCTATGCTTGATACAGAAACTGCTCAGTCTTTCATTATAGAAACAGTGTTGCCTTTTTCTAACAAACCATTTTAGTGTTTAAATCCAAGGTGTTAAGATGGTTTATGTAAGTATGCACTTGAATTTGTCAGGCAAAGTTGTGGATATTGTTGTTCATTAGAAAGAATTTCATTTATCTTGGGCAATGATTTGTCTGAAGTTAAGCTTATACCCAAATCCTCAGGTTAGCTGGTATTTTGACTTGGATGAAAACAAATTCCTCAGAGAAGCGCTCCACTACCTACAATCATGTGCTAGCCTACCATAATAACATGGCCATTTAGAATATATTTACTTTGATGACATTGCATGGTTATGTAATTGCTTTGCTTCCTCAATTCTCACAAGTGATGATCTTTCTGGTTTGCTTGCCCCATGATAAATGCGGTAAAGAGGCACTGGCCAGAGAACGTCCAGTGCTGCTTGTTTCCAGAGCAGCACGGAATATTTGTGAAGGCTTCACCCGGAGAAGCACAGAGTTCTCCCTACACCTGCTATTCATGCTTCACTGCCCTACCTACATGAATGTTCTCGTTCCTGTCACCTGGTCTAATTATTAAATACCCACCTTTCTCTTTTCTTCTCCCCCACCATATCTCCCTCTCCCACTCCCTTTCTCTTTTCTTCTCCCCCACCATATCTCCCTCTCTCTCCCTCTCCCACTCCCTTTCTCTTTTCTTCTCCCCCACCATATCTCCCTCTCTCTCCCTCTCCCACTCCCTTTCTCTTTTCTTCTCCCCCACCATATCTCCCTCTCTCTCCCTCTCCCACTCCCTTTCTCTTTCCTTCTCTCTCTCACTCCTTCTGTCCACTCTCTTTCCCCCACTCTGTCTCTCTCACCTTCATTTTGTTGCTGTTGTCACTCCGCCCCTTCTTGTGCGTTGGAATGACCGTGTGATCCCAGATCAGAAATGGAAGCTGTGGGAGGTGCTCAGAAAAGTTCAGAAATGCCAAAGACAGTGAAGTGAAGTTTGGAAAAAGGCGTCCCGTCTCCGTTGCAGATGGCTTGAAATGGGGAATGCAGAGGGGTGGGAATAGACAGGAACTTGGCTGCTGTGGAGAAGATAAAGCTCTTCAGGTTTGAGGAGATGTTGTCCAAGATGGTGTGCTCGCATACGTTTCTTCCCGTCCTGAGCACAAACACATTTCTAAAGCTTTTTTTCCACCCTCAAAACAGATCAGCCTTTTTTTTGTTAGTTTTTTTAACTTTAAATAAGTGTAACCCCAAATGTACCAGGATGCCTTTAACATGCAGGAGTTGTGACACAGCTTATCAGAGAGGCACAAGAAGGAATAGGTGACTTGACAGAACTTGCTGGACCTCACCAGTGCATGTGGCTATGTATCACACATGCCAGTGGAGACAGCACTGGAACAGCACCATGTTGGGCAGGGATTAATTTTGGACCATTATTATAGGTTTCAGTCTGAGAATAACCTCATGGGCAGTCACATCAGATGGAAAAAGAGCTCATCACTGGGTGTACTATTTTAGTGATCATCTTTTCTCTGGACACGAACATGCTGGTCAAGTCAGTTTTGGCAGAATGCAGAAGCCCTTCGCAACGTGGAGGCTGATAGCCCACCTATCAGAATCTTTATGATCTAGGGGGATTCCCCAGGGCATGGAGAAGCTCCACACGTGGGTGCAGATGTGCTTCAAGCCAGAGAAGTCTAGGTCCTTGTTGCTGAAGAAGGGGAAGGTAACTCACCACTATCGTTTTTATCTGGGAGGTACCAACATTCCATCAGTCATGGAGAAGCCTTTCAAGAGACTCAGGAAGACCAGTGAGGGCATTCTGAAGGATGCTGCCTCCATCACGGCACAAACCAGGAGCAGCAGGCATGGTTGGTGGACAATTCAAGGAAAATTCAAAGCTTACATTTATCTGTAAATCATCCTTTCCTAGATTTTGTCTTCCCTACTGATCTAAGAATTCATTTCATCAGTGGTGGAGCATTTTAAAAGGAATATCAGTCAGCAGCTGTGCAGATGGCTGGGCAGGCAACATAGCCTGAACAACATGGAGCTCTACGGGAGCTTAGGCTCCCACAAGCTTAGGCTCCCCAAGAGCAGCTTAAGAAAGGAGCACATGGTTGCCTGTTCTAGAGAGGTGTTGCTGTACAGGGGGTCATGTGACCCACAGATCTCCCAGGCTGGTACTGAGTCAGGAACTAGGTGAAAATGACCAGGCAGGGTCACACAGCAGCTGAGAGCTCCGGCCGGGGGCAGTGGCATCAGGAAGAGCAGCTTTCCAACAACCCATCACGAGCAAGCTGAGGGCAAGGATAGGTGCTACTTGGTGCAAGAGAAGGTACATGCAGGGGTTGAGCAGCTATGTGAAAGTCAGATGGTAAGTATGAGCCAGCAGGGAACATGGACAAAATGGAAATGGGTTCTCAAAATGGCAACAGGTTGCAGTAGTTCTCCTGGCCCTAATCGTGGCAGGTCGAGCCCTTCTGCATAAAGTTCCTAGTGCAGTCTGTTTGACATCCTTCTAAGTCCATCTAACCTCTTCAGCTGGGGAAAGGTCAACTCCCCTGCATATCCCTTGTGCCTTAGGAAAGGAACACTGGAGCACATTCATATCTGCTGCCTAAAGGCATTAGGGGAAGGTCACTACTGCTGACTGCCTGACCAGGTGCTGAAGGCTATTGCTGACACCATTTGCAGTGCCGAAACCAAGCCAAGCGCCTCTGACTGTCAAACCCAGCAGTGGCATTTGTCAGAGCAGGAGAGAAGCCCCAGCTGAAGGTAGCAGTAAGGCTCTTTGGAACAGCACATAACATAAAGGGCAAAGGAGGGTCGATCTGGGGAAGCAACTGAGATTTCCAGAGAACTTCATGGAGACCATCGTGAGACCTGCCATTGAACTGGTCTTGGAAACATCAAAGCAGGTGGCCATGTTGGAGTTCACTGTGGCCTGGGTTCAGTCTCTGTGTAAGAGCTACGGTCTCCTGGGCATCACAGGGGCACATAAGAAGGTGGCTAGCAGAGCCATCTTAGAGGAAGTAGAAAAAACCTGTGGCTGCATGCTACTTGGGCAGAAACTGGGTTCTGATCACTCACAGGTGGGTCACCTGTGTTACTCAAAAGACCCAAAAAAACGAGTGACCCCAGGTAACATCACTGATCATGTGTCCATGTGCACTACCTGGTGCACAACAGGCTTTTCAGAAATTCTTTTAAGGTAATTCTCAGAAGGGCTGACAAAGCATGAGCCTCCGGCCAGAGAAGCATGCCCCCCCCCCCCCCCCCCGCCCCCTTCGAGTCTTGGTTCCTCTCGAGGTTTCTTCCTCATGCATTTTCCTTGCCGCTGTCGCCCTTGGCTTGTTCACTGGGGGCTTGGACTCAGACTTTTGTAAAGCAGCTTTGTGACAGCAACTCTTGTAAAAAGCGCTGTATAAATACATTTGACTTGACCTTTATCCGTTTTTAACTCTCCATAATAGCCGTGTTAGCTGCATTTGGTGGTTGGTGGCACCTCCCATTAGTGAATAGGAACATTCTTAATATTCTAATACTATTGACCCCCTTTATCTATGTTTCTCTTTTCAAGATTTGGGAGAAAGAACAAAGAAGATAAGGCCAAATCCAAGGCTAATCTGGGCGCACTGAGTGAGGAAGAAATCGACAGGAGCGAAGCCGAAATATTCCCATATGCGTAGGTTTTTCCCACAAGCTCATTTTCATGATGTGAAATATAAATATTTGGGGTAAAGAAAGTCGAGGCTTGTGTGAAAGGACAGTCTTTTTGCAATCTCACATAACGTTATGAGAATGAGTCCTAAAACGAAGACATCTTTAGATGGACACAGAACTGTCTTTAGAAATGTTGTAATCTTAACAGCTCTTTGTGATTCAGTGGAACTTAGTTAGAACATTCGTTATGAAAGTTTCTATTGTTTACCTCAACGAAAAAAATGTCTCTTTGGACAGAAGGGAAATGGACAGCTCAATCCCTGGTCGCGGGTTCTTGCAGAGTGTAGAAGATGACGACTTCGACCCCAACTATGCCCGCATCAATGCCTTCAGGGAGCCGGCAGCTTCTAGCCCCTCCCTTCACCACACCCTGCCCCTGCCTGCTGCCCACAGCGCACCGGCGCCCAGTGAGGATGACCTGGAGGGATTGTATGCAAAAGTTAACAAGCTAAAGCCTGCACCACAACCAGTAACAGACAGGTAAATGGCTGAGAAGGGTGTTTGATAAGGAACAACCAATAAGTAGGCATTAAGTGTTTGTGTGAGGTAAGCCAAAGATGGCTAGTACTGTGTTATTTATGTAACTCAGTGTAAATTACCAAACAGCTCAACATGGTTTGAGATAATTGTATGATGATTTTCAGCGCATGGTTTGTATGAAGCTAACTAGTAGCTAGAAGCTCCTTCAGGATAGCTACATTAGCTCATCAGCCCATTGTTAATGCTTATCTTCAGGTTATGCTGACCTGTTAATTTATTACCAGCAAATCTGACCCATCTATAGGTTTGTATCGTATTCTGCCCTGATTAGGTCTGACAGAAGTCTAAAAAAATAAAATTACATTGCACTGCCACTGGAGGATATTGACAGGAGAAGTCAACCTGGCTCCAAACAAAATATGATGACTGTCAACCACTTAAAATTATCTGACCTTGATTCAGTATTTATATTTAGCGGTAACTTTGCTGACATGGTGCACTCACTTGCATGGGTGGGGGGGTATTTTGGCCCTTGTTCCACTATTGATCGACGTGGGCTTAACCTGTGCTTTTCGCACTGACCACTGAGAACACCTACATGAAGGGCAGCTTGAATTCTGTCTCATTCTCTCTCCACACACACACATACAAGCACGCACACACACACCCCAGGTCTGTGTGAAAAATGCCTCTCAATAGTTCACATGACATAGGCAAACCCACTGTCATACACGCATCCAAAGCTATCTGAAGATTATTACCCATTGTCTGCTTAAAATTGCAATGCGAAGCACACTCTTACACACACACACATCCACACACACCCAGTGGCACACACATTTCACATAAATAATTGAAGTATGCACAGTAACACACACTACACTCATAGTGTGTGTCAAATAAATACATCCTCAGAAAGCCCCTTGTGGAACCAGTTGCACATAAACACATTAGACAGGAGTTTAACGGCTGCGTTTTATTTTCAAATGTTCTGCCTAAACCAGACCAATGGTGTAAAGACATTTGAAGTGTAAGTATGTGTGTGTGTGTGAGAGTGAGAGACAGAATAAAAGAGAAAGATATTGGGAGATGGTCAATTAACCACAAAGAAACAGCTTGTGGAGTGCTCTCTCTCTCTCTCTCTCTCTTCCCCCCCCCCCCAAAGTGCTGATGTCTTGTCTTCTTTAGTAGGGTACTTAATTACTGTAGCTCCTTCACGTTTTCTCTCGCTCGCTCTCTCTCTCTCTCTCTCTCTCTCTCTCTCTCTCTCTCTCTCTCTCTCTCTCTCTCCCCCTCCTCCTCCCACCTCCTCCTTCTCTCCGCATGTCGTTCAACTGCTTCTAACAGCCTTTTGTTCCGCCTGCCATTTTGTACATAATAGATGTGACTAATAAACGTTATGGGAAAAAAAAAAAAAAAAAAAAAAAATTCAAATCACACGAGAAAAGAGGTTCGTTTTCCTCGTTTAGGAGACACTAGCCTTTCAAGCGGCTTCTGACACGGGAAACGCTGACGCGGCGATTGGGCCGAGGACAGGGGGTTGAGGGGGTGGTGCCGGGGCAGAAGCCCGAGGCCGTGCACTTTCTGGAATGCCTCCAGCATTACGGAGCGCTATTAATCAGCCTAATGGAGTCCCGGTTCCACCCCAGTTCTGTTTCGTATTCTTACACGAAGGCTCTTGGCCAGACAAGCAGACCCATGCCCAGACCAGCCCTTCTCTCCAGCATCGGGCGGGCGGGTCTGAATTTGGTCCAAACCTCCCCCAACCCGGGCTCTGAAGCACCGTCAAACCCGGAGCCTCTCCTGACACCCCCGCCCCCCGCTAAAGCGTGCACGGTATCTGATGCGTTCCACGACGGGCCTTGAACACCAAGCGACAGTCTCCATCACTCCCCCGTTATTAAAGACTGGACACATTCATTACGTCCCAGTTGACAGGTGTGGCTGGGAGACGAGAGTCACTTTTGATTACGGACCTGTGTGGCGGACACCCGACGAAAGGGGCGGCCTCCTGCTGTCAGACAGCGTTATGCAGCACGTCCCGCAGAGGCAGGTCTGCGGGAGATTGGGGATGAACTCCGGTTGGTGGTGAGGGGAGGGGGTGGAGGGGTGATGGAGGAATAAGTGCTCACTGTCAAGTTGACGACACTACCCCGAGGACAGCTCGGGGGTTTCTCCTCTCTGCTGCCGTCTCGATGCCGCGTATAAGAAGGAAGAGCGTTCAAAACAAATATCTTTCTCTGGCCCGTGTATGTGGATGTAAAGGGGACAGGCACAGGCCGAAAACGGTCCGACACGGGAGAACAGACGCACTCTAGAATGTCGGAGTTACGTTCTAGATGAAAACACGAACGTGCACAATCGCAGCTCTTTGTTATTGGCTCTCTAGCAGTGGTTCGTAACCAGCACGCAGCCAGAGATTGGCCTTCTGATCTGAGCCTCAGATCAGACAGACTCTCAGACGGAAAGAAAGACAATACTTCTAACCTTTACTGAGCCTCCCCATCCCCTCTGATCTACTGTAAATGAACAGGTGATGTCAGATCTGACCTTTTGTGCATGCGTGTGTGCACGTGTGTGTGCCTCTCTCACGTCTGCTTCATCTGTGTTCGTACTCATCGACTTTTATCCCTAATCTCTCTTCAGTTTCTGTGCCAGATCCGTTCTTAGTCCTGCTGCCATACAAAAACAAAAAAACATTGATTTAGTGTCCAGAATTGTCGTCGTCTTCTTCTAAAAAGGAAGCCATGAAAGTGGAAGGTCACCAACCGGAAACCTGATTGGTGTCCGTCAGTCCAATCCCATTTCTTAATTTTACCCCCACCCTTTGTTTCGTGTGTCCTGTTGGCTCTTGGAACTGAGTTACATGGGGTAGTTGTTAAATCCACTAAGAAGCAGGACAATCTTTCAATAACTCAATGTTGTCAGTAGTAGTGGATGGCTTTTGCATAAACACTTTTTGCTGGATATTTCCTCTCTTGCCTGGGCATCCTTTTTTAGTTGTCTGCAGTTGTCTTCAACTTCAATCAGTCGCAACTTCACAACTTCAGTCAGTCGCAAAATAAAAAAGATCACTGCTTCATCACCAGGCTACTAGCGGCACGCTGTGGGCGGCCCTGTTGGTCTGCACTGATATTAGAGGAGCAGTAAATTTAAACTTTGGTCAAATTTTGGGCATCATATGCCTTCAGTGGGCGTGCACAATAATAAAATGCGGGATTGTCACGTGCAAATCCGCAATAACAGTGTGACTTTAGCTCGTTGGCGATTGAGACATCAGCGTGCTACTAGTGATAGCGATGTTTGTTATGCTGAAATAGACCTTAATACAACTTTACAATAACCATTTTATCATCTTTGTTTGTTTGTTTTTATCTTTATTAACTGAGAAAATGCTTACATCTGTGGGTTTCTTTGTCCACTTACACAGCCATATTGCTTGCAAGGCATTCTGATAAGTCTGTCATAACACTCTGTTTGGAGTGTGCCTCCAAAAATCAGGGATAGCCCTGGTTGCTGTCTTGATGCTATGGTTCCACTACCAAGTAGAACTGGCAGTTGGCACTCCTGCTCTGGAATCTTCCATGGCACCGCCAGAGAAGCAGCTAAAAGAAATGCGTGATTAGGTGGAGATTTCACACAGGAAGCACATGTTCGCCCTCAACCCCGCCGCCGCCGACAGCTTACCCTACA
The DNA here is from genome assembly GCF_041902795.1 of Electrophorus electricus. Classification (NCBI taxonomy): domain Eukaryota; kingdom Metazoa; phylum Chordata; class Actinopteri; order Gymnotiformes; family Gymnotidae; genus Electrophorus; species Electrophorus electricus. The sequence continues at coordinate 15,882,779 of NC_137514.1, read as the reverse complement.
ATCGAGGATACAAAAATAGCGGGTGGGAATTGGCAACAATGATTGCAGAAAAACTGTCCAAAGTGTTTGGATTCCGTCCAATTCTGAACCAGGTTCACGCGGAAGATTTCTGTGCTGTGCTGAGGATCAGTGTGACCGCAGAACTGAATGGCTCCCAAGTGGAAATGGTCGCATGCGCCACGTCCGATCAACCGTCGCGTTGTCATTGACTTTACAAAGATGTTACTTCTGTTCAGAGTTTGATTCAGTTTTAAAGCAACGGTCAATCTGTCAGTTGTGTTGTAATGCTTTTGGTGTTAAACAAAAAAAAAAAAGATGCTTGGTGTCCAATGACAACATTGTGGAATAAGCAAAATTCAAATCAGTACCACTAACAAAAAAGTAAATTTGTCTTTTTCTTCTAAGAAAACTAAAGGAAGCCTCCAGCCTGTGTTATCGGCTCCCAGCTGTCTGCCGTGATAGCGAGGCTGTTTCATGTGAAGGATGGGTTAATTGCCTGTTGAAGAATTACCTCATGTGGTTGGACGACACTGCGCAGATCGAGCCATGTCTGATGACAAAAGGCTCCCTTATTGCTGATAGACACGCATATCTCCATGCTTTTATTATATTGCCCGTCCCGCGCTCGAGCGCCGCGACACACATGCGCCGAACCCGAGCCGTTTGTTTAGCCTAAGTATGTCCATTGACTGATAAGCCTGTGATTCATATTTGGAGTCTGCAGGCGCGGCGCTTGTGGCGGGAGGCTAATTAAACATTGATAGTGTTTCCCGTTCAGGCGGCCGCGCGCGCCCTCAATCAAACCGTGGCGGCCCCGACTGCATCCGGCGCCAGCTGCCGTAGCCGCCGCAGCTTCAGAGAAGAGGTCACGCCGCAGTCCGGTCCCCGCGCTGAGATCTGCACGAGCCGACCAACTGTCCGTGGCTGCTTTCCATGTCAGTTTGTTTTAACGTAGCGGGGCTGTTTTGGGGGATTTGAGGCGCTCGACGGCTCTGTAGGTCCTCTGGAATCCGTCCTCGCGCCAGCTCAGTCGAGTTGCCTTTGACGAGCATATTTTCACAATGGATGTCGTCACAAAGCGCCTTGGCAGAAGGCTCGGCGTGCCGTGCATGGCAACCGTGAGATCCAAAGTCGCCAGGAGACATTCCAAGAATATTCCCAGGAATCACACTCATAAAAGTCAAAAACTCGAATCATTCCTGTCATTCTAAAAGTTTGTCATTCGAGCACTGCTGGGTTTTTGGACTTTGCGCCTGCGCTACTTGCGTTAAATGGAATGGGGGCTAAAGTCGGTGTGAAGATGTAGCCATGCTGCTTCCCTTTCCTCTTCCGTTCTGCGTTTGCGTGGTTCCCAGTGTTCCATTCTGCTTCGCGGGGTTTCCCGAAGTGGTCATGGAACGTAGAACAATTGTGATCCTGCCGATCTGTGGGTGGTGCACGCACTGTTCAGAACCCTGTTCAGCTGTGCCACTCACCTGTGCCTCTCACCTGTGCCCTGTGCCCTGTGCCACTCACCTGTGCCTCTCACCTGTGCCCTGTGCCTCTCACCTGTGCCCTGTGCCCTGTGCCACTCACCTGTGCCTCTCACCTGTGCCCTGTGCCTCTCACCTGTGCCCTGTGCCACTCACCTGTGCCTCTCACCTGTGCCCTGTGCCTCTCACCTGTGCCCTGTGCCTCTCACCTGTGCCCTGTGCCACTCACCTGTGCCTCTCACCTGTGCCCTGTGCCTCTCACCTGTGCCCTGTGCCCTGTGCCACTCACCTGTGCCTCTCACCTGTGCCCTGTGCCTCTCACCTGTGCCCTGTGCCACTCACCTGTGCCTCTCACCTGTGCCCTGTGCCTCTCACCTGTGCCCTGTGCCCTGTGCCACTCACCTGTGCCTCTCACCTGTGCCCTGTGCCTCTCACCTGTGCCCTGTGCCACTCACCTGTGCCCTGTGCCCTGTGCCACTCACCTGTGCCTCTCACCTGTGCCCTGTGCCTCTCACCTGTGCCCTGTGCCCTGTGCCACTCACCTGTGCCTCTCACCTGTGCCCTGTGCCACTCACCTGTGCCTCTCACCTGTGTCCTGTGCCTCTCACCTGTGCCACTCACCTGTGCCTCTCACCTGTTGCAGCACTGAAGCACGCCTGCAGCAGATCCGGAACCAATTCCAGCACTTGAAGCCTGTGCCGCCATACGCCGAGTCTGGGATCACCCCCAGGGTCCACGAATACGACCCCTCACGGGTGAGTGTCGGATTGCCTTGTCTGTCTTTCTGTTTCTTTCCTTCTGTCTTGTATTTATTTCTTTCTTGTCTCTCTACACTTCTGTCCCTCTTTGGGTCTTTGTTTTTCTTCCGTGTGCATTCTTTCTTTTATAATTCATGTGATATTGCTATTGCCCTCTGTGTGCATGTGTGTTGAGTGTATGTGTGAGGGTTTGCGTGTGCTTGTGTCTGTATTTGTGTACTTGTGTGTACATGTGTATGTGCTTCCCACTAACAATGTGCTCTAGCAGGCTACTAAAAATGTTGTGTTTGTGTGTGTGTGTGTGAGCGTTAGTGTGTCTGTGCACGCGCTGCTCACAAGACATTGATTCCAAGCACAGATTAGCAGTAGTGTTCATCTAGTGTTCACTGCTCAAGTGTTCCAGGCCAAAGCTAAAGCGCTGGCAATAATCTGTTCATTCGTGTCTGCCTGCTCTCAGTAGGAGTGCAGTCGCTACACTTCACTTGCTTTTCTTCAACACCCACCCACCCATGTACACGTGTGTGCTCACACACACACACGCACATACACACAAACACGCACATGCGCACACAGATGGGTAAAAGCAATGTCCCAGGAATCGTAAAGCACCATCTTCATGCCCCAAGAAGAATTTATTTTCTTTTAATAATCTGCAGGAATGTTCTCGCCGAAGGCAAATACAAAGCAATTCATTAATACATGTAGATTCTTCAGGAATCTACTGATCACACACACTCCAGTCAGATCATGCTTTACACTCATATTAGGCTTTGCATGACCATCTTTTTCCCAGAAAGCCCCTTTTGCTCAGAGTAAACCATTTGGGGTTCCCCGATTGTCCAGCATTAGGGAATGGCGAGAATGATGGGATCCGCCTCTCCATGAGGAATCCCATAATCCAGTAATCTGGGTATTAGGCAGTAGCAATGTTCATATTAAGAAAACACAGAAAGAGAACCTCTAAACTTCAGAAGGTCTTTGCTTGCACAGCTGATGAAGGAACTATGTCCAAAATATCCTGTTTCTCTGGAAACCATGTGGACTACATCCAATTATATATATATACACACACACACACACACATGCCCCACATTATTGCAAGTCCATATCAGAAACATCTTGTAGATGTACGGTTGGCAATGGTGTCTGTGCGTCGCCAGGCACAGCTTATGTTGGTCATCCTCCCACTCTTTAGCAGTGGCCAGCATCCAGCTACAGTGTCGCCCTCAGTCTGACAGTGCCCTCGCCAACGTGTGCATGGAACGCGGCACCCACGCAGCACCCATGTCATCAGGGCACAGAAAGTGGCCTGTCCACAGCCCAGCCAGTCACGTATTGTACCCAGCTGGGCGCACACATCCAGCCAGATGTAGTCACGTGACCCGAAACTGACCAATGACGGAGAAGCTCAAGTGGGGCCAATGGATAGCATGATCTCTGACTACACACGTACAAAAATGAACCCATAAGACACGTGTACATGAAGAAGCACGTGTTGATGTGTGTTGGCGCAAAGCAGATATTACTTACAAAGCAGCTGGTAGGTCGGAATAAATGACAGTTGAGGGATGGTCTGCACATTCAGAGTTCAAATTCAAAGAAAGAAAACTTGAAAAAGAAGCCCTGGCATGAGTCTATCGCCCTGGAGATTGCACTAATTGCTTCCACCCGCTGGCTTGGCGCAATTCTAGCGGTTGGAACGGGATTCTGGGAGAGGCTTTGGCATTCCGGACCACAGCTACTCCATGCTCAAGGACCTTATAAATGAGACCTGTAGTCGTGTTCGGAGCGCCTTTAGGGAAAGGTGGTTGGTTTTCCCGGAAAGCGTCTCCATAACTGCGTTTGTTGCTGAGAGATGCAGCATGTAAAAGTAGTGAAGTAAAAAAGCAGAATGGACCATTAAATTAATCACAGTTCCTGTGTCTGTAGTTTCCCTTTAAAAGTATTCTTTTTTTTTGGGGGGGGGGGGGGGGGGGGGGTTGGTTTAAAATTGTAGTTTGCTGGTGAGCAGTTATGTTTTGTGGGGGTATGTTTCACCAACAACCAAGACCTAATATTTTTAGATATTTCTGCCTCTGTTGCTTAGTTACTCTGGCCTGCTGTGCGTGTGTGTGTGTGTGTGTGTGTGAGAGTGAGAGACTGTCTGCAGTGCTCAGGGCTTAGGTCTTTGCCAGCCCTTGACTTCTTGGTACCTATACATGCTCACACACAGTGTGGAAGGGTCCACACGTTTCCCAAAGCTGCCCACGCACACAAGCACATTGCCGGGGATGCCGAAAAGCACTCAAACCACAGGGCCAGATAGACACACACACACACACATGCGCGCGCGCACACAAACATTCGCACGCACATATATACACACTCTCATCTGAAGACAGGCAGATACACATGCCCGTATCGTGTCCGTAAGCTCTTTTGGGAATGTGCGCGCGCACACCTCACTCACCGCGTGCACACACACACACACACACACACACCCACACACACACACACACACACACACACACACACACACACACACACCCACACACCCACACACCCACCACCTTTCCTTGCATCATCCCGCTGCTACCAACTCCACTCTTTGTATGTTTCAGTGGGAAATATGTGGGCAGAGGCCCTCCCACCACCACACACGCCCGCTCGACAAATACCCGCCCAGTGCGGCTAATGAGAAGAGAAGAGAAGAGTACGTTGCGCTGATTGATGTGTATGCTGGTCTGATTTGGAAGGGGGGTCCATTATGAGAAGCTGGGGGTATGCAACACTAGCAATTACTCCACGCGGTAACGAAGCAACGGAAACACTTCTCTCCTGCTAACTAAATGGCAGGCAATGAGGCAGTTAATAGACGCAACATCACCAAATGTTCAAAATGTATTTTTAATCATACAAGAGTTAGTAAAGGGAAAATGGTTTATGCCGTCATGCTTAAAAAGCTGCCCTTGGGAAGGCATTAGTACCACCGTAGAACTGAACGCCCCAAACAGCCTCAGCCCGGGATGTACGGCTTGCTGGTGTCAGTCGAGGGACTCGTGTGAACTCGGAAGTGCTGACTCTGTACCAAGGGATGGATGCTCAGGTCGGAGAGATGAGCTCACCTCCTCTGCTATCCGCTAATGCGGGGGTGGGGGTGAGGAGGTCAGTGGGCATGCCGGGTCGGCGAAAAGGCGTGCGGCTAAAGCGCGCGCTCTCGTTCGCTGAGTGGAGGCGAGAGGGAGCGAGAGGTGCGGTCCATGAAGGAGAGGTCCTGGAAAGACACGCAACACCTAAATGTTTTCGGCTCGGCGGGGAAGGCGGCGTGAGCGCTCCGGGCTATAAACGAGAAAGGAGTGTCGAACTTCTCCGCCCACGGCTCCCCTATTTCCAAAGACAGCAGTTGGGTGAAGTCCGCCGTACCAATTTGGAGCCGAAAGAAAGGACGGCTTAACTAAATAAACGGGAGCAGGTTCTCGGCGCCTGGAACCTCGCCGTCCTGGGTCCCACCCACACGAGGGCCTCAGCGTGTCCAGCTGTCCGCAGTTCTGTTTCTGGAAGATTGCAGGACTCGTCGCGGACTTGGCTGACATCTTAATTACGGTGTATATGATGTATGATTACAAGGCACACGTCTGGGGGTGGGGGGGGTGGACTGATGTTGCCAAGACACTCCAGGAAAGCCAGAGGATGGAGAAGAGGAAGAGGTATATGAGGCAGACAAGAGGCCTTCCCTGCCTCCATTTCTGCGTTATACCAAATGATGGGTGGGCAGGGTGAGTTGAAAGTATGGCATGCTTTTTCTCATTATACCGCACTGTAATTACACTTCGCTTAATAGGGAAATAAGTAGTAGAGAGAGATGCAAGGTGAAAAAATGTTTGCTGTCGAAGCGTTTCCTCGGCTTTTTCCGCACCAGACTGCGCAAGGTGTGAGTGAAAGTAGCAATGCATTTGTTTCGTTTGTTACACTTTTATTTCTGAACTCTTCTGTGTTAATAAATTGCGTTAATGTTGCTTGAGCTGGGCCTTTTATGAATAAAACATGAGATTCACATTCTGTTGGAATGTGTTGCCATTCTGTGGCACCCCATCAGAGCTGTGGACTCTGCGGTGTTACCGAGCATCAAAGGTGACGCAGATGAGAATGATGTCAGCGGACGACTCTCACGGCCAATACTCAGGAGGACGACTGCGATGCTGAGAAGACGTGGCATCAGTGACGCTTTGTAAAGGCAGAAAAAGCACAGAGGAGAACAAAGTGAACAAAGAATAAACAAATCAAGACGAGATAAAAACATTAGGAGGAGGTGGGCCAGGCAGGATCTGGGGCCGTGGCCTTGAAAAATTCCCATCCTCCAACAGAAGGAAAACACTGAAATTCCCACTCTAGGTGTGGCTGCATCTCAGAGGTGTTCTTCAGGGGTGGGTTGGTTAGCCAGAGCGGAGGCAGCTGAAACAGCAGAGCTTGCGGTGCGAACACCACAGAAACATCTCGGTTAAACAACTGCACTCACGTTCTGCCGTCGACGCAGCTCACCAATCCAATTAAAATTGCAACCATCGTTAACACATAGGTGAACCTGTGGGTGTGTGAACTCAACCAATGTGAATGTCTCTTCCCATAATGTTCGGAAAAATAACATTTGTATGGGGAAAGAGGTCAGCGCTTCCCAGTGACTTCAAAGCAGAAGTCATATTTTGCACCGCTTAAGAAGAGTAACAAAAAATGGCTTGACTTGTTTTCAGTAGCGTTGCCAGCAGCACTTTGAGTAGCTCCAGGTTTAAAAGGATGGGTTTTTTTTTTTTTTTTTTTTTTTTCTTTTTTCTTTTTTCTTTCCATGAGCTATAAATGTTGTGGAACTCAATCAGTTGCCATGTACCCGTGAATAGAGGGTGAGAGGAGAGAATTAAGATGGTCATCAATGTGATTGTCATCCTTTCCTCCTAGTCTCAGAGGAACTTGAGACTAGCACCATGGTTCTGTCAGGTCTTATTAGATCAAAGTATTAATTTAAACACACTTGCCCGTCTCTGACAGGCGAGCATGACAGCAGTGTGTCGGCAGTTGGAGCGGTGAGAGGCTGTGAGGTGAATCTCTACAGCGCCAGCTAGTAGGCCTGTGTCTTAACAATGTTCCTAAGACATGAAAACATAGCAGTAGCGTGTCCCTACAAAGCCCAGTGAGAGCAAGCCAGTGAGTCATTCCTCCTCACCTCCTACAATCCAGTCACACCTATTCCTGTGAGCAGCCTTTATTAAGGACAAAAGCAGCAAGTGTGTGTGTGTGTGTGTGTGTGTGTGTGTGTGTGTGTGTGTCTGTCTATATATCAAAACACACTGTTGCCTTTTTGTTGTCCTTATCAAAATCTGTGTATCCAGGGAATTACATCAGGGGAATATCAGAGCCAGGTTGCCATCCATTTTGGGACTCCCCCGTAGTGACTTATGAGCCAATAAACCCAGCTAACGGGCTGCTGGTGGAAAGTTTTGAAGGAGAATCGCTTGGGCGTCGGAGTGAGCGTGAGCCGAGACTCGTATCTGTTGAGTCACGGCGGGCTCCCATGGCGGGCTCGGGGCCTGCGCAGACGTCTTCGCGCATCCAAAACCTTCACAAGAATTCGGCATGTAGGAGCGAGGCGGCCTGCCATCGATGGCGAGAGGTGGCCTGTCCCACAGCTCAGCCCGAGGTCCCGGAGCTGGTCCAGCATCGCCATAGTGTTACCGTAGCGTAGCGGCAGGCTTGCTTTAGCATTGCCGTATCCTCGCTGCAGCACATGGGAAGCCGGCTCAGAGGCGGCTGGTTCCCCGGTCACGACCAGCCTCCCACCAGCCCCACGCCATAATTACTCTCTCGAAATGGCCTGCGCCATCTGCCACTAACAAGCGCGAGGCGACCGCGAGTGTTCGGGGGCAATGGAGGGCATCGAGCCCATACATATTGCCCCAGGGGATACGGAGAAGGAGGAGGGGGTGTGCCCTGCGAACGGGCATGGGTCAGGCAACACCTGCATCCCACCTTGACTTCAAAATGCAAAGCTGGGCTCAGGCGAATGGAATCCGAGGTTTATAGAATTCGAATCGCCAGCGTGCCATGCATAGTTAGCGGAAAAGACCTCTGAAAAGACTTCTGATTGCATGGAGAATGGAGAGTGGAGAATGAACGAATAAACTTAAAGGATGGAATTGACTACACCTGTGGTTGATCCAGACTCATGATGAGTACATTCTGTCGCTCTGTTTTGGTTTTTTTTGTGCGCATGGAATTAGGCCTCAGGGTGACTTTTAATGAGCCTGGACCATTTCATAATGGGTAAGAAGTTCTAATGGAGGTTTAGTGGTGCCATGAATGTGAGAATCTGAGCCATTTGGTGGTGAATGGAGACGACAGAAAAGGTGCAGCCTTTGTTTCGTATCTCCGTCAGACATTGCAGATGGCTGGGCTTCGCACAGGTCTCGCTTGCTGAGAGAAGACGGGCATAAGAGTTTGCTTAGGACTGGGCTTAGTGCTAGGCTTGAAACTGGGTGCAGCACTGGGCTTGAAGATGGGTGTAGCACTGGGCTTGAAGATGGGTGTAGCACTGGGCATGAAGATGGGTGTAGCACTGGGCTTGAAGATGGGTGTAGCACTGGGCTTGAAGATGGGTGTAGCACTGGGCATGAAGATGGGTGTAGCACCGGGACTGATGATGGGCGTAGCGCTGGGTGTAACGGAGCTGCTCTGTTACGGGGCCCGGAAAACAGACGCTTGTTTAGAAAAAATAATGAGAAGTGAAAGCCGCCGTGAACGCGGAATTTTTGGTTCCAAAAGACCAGAGTTTGTGTGTGTGTGTGTGTGTGTGTGTGTGTGTGTGTGTGTGTGTGTGTGTGTGTGTGTGTGTGTGTGTGTGTGTGTCAGTGTCTTTTACATATCTGTGAGTGCTGTAAGCTATAAGGTAACCCTAATTGGAGCTGGAAGAATCACTCATGACTCAATCTTTATTAATCAAAGCACAAATGTAGAGGACATGCTTTACCAAGATTTAATAGACAACGGAGCCTACACGATTAGATGCAATTTACTCTGTAATTTACGATTAAGCATGTATATCTACTATTTCCACTGAATTTCCATAGAGAACATGAAAATACCAACTTGTGAAAATGTTGTTTTAACAAGTGCAATGGATTTGATCCTGTTGTAATTGGTCATTTGTAGTAGAAATCCATGTTAAACTGCAGCCATAATGTTGGTTATGGTTGCAGTTTAACATGGACGGACGCGTGTTCTGCAGTGCAGTTTGTTCAGGTGAATCACTCCACAGAAACCCAGCAACTCTGCTTCAAACACATGACTCACTAGCTATCTCCAGGGTGAATCACTGAAACTGAATTCAAGGGTAATTTTTTTAAACCTCTGTGAGACCTATACACAATGTTTGTGTGTGTGTGTGAGAGAGAGAGAGAGTCACACAGAGTCAGACACAATGTGAACACATTACTTGTTTAAAATAACGGAATGTCTCTATAATGGTGAGTGGGACTCCCACAAGAGGAAACAAAGGCAACAGAAAACAGGAATGACGTTAGAGATATTTTATTGACCCAGTCTACACCCCACATCCTGTATTTGCAATGCTAGCGGCACTGTCAAGAGATCCAACGGCATCAGCGGGTTCGAAGGGAGACTGTGGGTAAGTGTTATACATTATGTGAACACAGACTCAGGTGAAGGATCCAGGTGCCAGAAAATCGCAAATCCCACCAAAATCCCGCCATAATCCTACCCCAGTCCCCACTGAGGGGGATAGGAGGGAGCAGCAGACTTGACTGATTGATACAAAAGTTTGTGGCTTTCCAAAGTATGGATTGCATCCATAGCACTGCCAATGACTGACAGAAAACTTCCAAACGTTCGGAAATATATCGGTGTTCCATGTTGAATCATCTTATACCACATTGGATCATTTTATACCACACTGTCTCAGTTTATCCAGTCTGTGTTTTAGAAAATGCACGTTAGATTACTACACAAGCGATGCAGGGTTTTTTTGCTCCAGAACAACATTAATCATCTTAATCTTGATTTAGA
>NC_137514.1:15827500-15867500 GCF_041902795.1 Electrophorus electricus | reverse complement strand
GCATGGTTCAGCTGTGAGAGCCTGGAGACTGTAGCAGGTCACCAGTTCATATGTTGACCGTTACAGTACAAGCACACCTGTAGTGTGTTAGTTACTGCTGTGTGAGTGTGTGTGTGTGTGTGTGCATGCGCGCATCATTCTACCCCCCACACACAACAGCGTGTATGTGACTGCCTAGGATCATGATCCTCGGCTGCCACCTCATTATCTGTCCCTTACTCCAGCCTTTATTCTCAAACTGCGAAAACCATGGCCAGCCTCCTACATCACGGGGCAGCTGGGACTCGTAGTCCGCCATGACCCCTGTAGCCTCGTTTGACATGAAGCCAAAGCCGAGGCGAACTACAGCGGCCAGTCGTTCGGGCCGCTGTATGCCGAGTGGTGCCCAGGGCTTAGGCTTGTCCTTGCTATGTACCATTTGCATTCCTGCTGTCAATCTGAGGGCTCCTTTGTACCCTGACTCATTTCTGACTCATCTCAGACTGGCCTCAGACTCAACCCAGCAGTCGTGTCATAGTTCCGTTTGGTGGAAGCGTCTGACTGAGGGTGCTTCTAAAATGGTTTCTGTATGTTTTTACTTGGGTTCCCATTACCTCACTAATGCACTCCTTCCCTCCCACTCACTCTCCCTGCCTCACTCCCTCCTTCTGTCTCCGACCTTCTGTCTCTCTCCTGGTGGCAACACAGTGGTTTGTTAGCATTCATCAGGAATGTAATCAGTTATGTGTCTCTCGCAGCGGACAGATTGGCAAACCCATGGGCGCGGCACAAAATGAATCCGTGACTGCAGAGACGTTCAAGAAGATCACGAAAGCGTTTCTTAATCTCCAGACGAGACCGTTAGCTGACAGTCCTAAAGACCGCTGTGGTTCCATTCCTTTTCCTATACATATGACATGTTCATGTGTGAGCTTAGCAGCTAAGGTAGTCTCTCTCGCGCTCTCTCTCGCTCTCTCTCTCTCGCTCTTTCACCCATTCATTCTCCCTCTTTTTCTCTCCCCCTTTCATTCTCTTTCTCTCCCTCGTTCTCACACTCAAGGCTGTAATATGTCCCTTGCTGTGCTTGGGTGGTCAGGGCTGCCAGACATTCTGGCTGTGCTGCTGATGGACAGAACACACACACCCCTACGCGCGCGCGCACACACACACACACACACACACACACACACACACACACCCCTACGCACACACCTGCACTCATGTTTCTGAAAGAACACGCCGCTGTTCACCCGTAAACACTTTTGACATGCTCCCAGCTGAACGCGGTACTGCAGTACTGTATACACTCCACATCCTTAGTCTGTTCTCATAACGCGTGTCCTTGCAGTGTGTCCTGCAGATCTATTCCGAACCTTCTAGGTAACGAATGGACCTTTTATAAAAAGCAACACTCTCCCCCAACTCCTTCCAAAAAGATGTTTCTCCCTGGCTTTTTAAACATGAAAGAGCTGTCAGTTACAGACTCACTCTCCTCAGCGCGATAAAACGCCCAGCCCAACACGGTTTTAGCGAATGTCCCGATGCATGTGTATTTATTTTTTCCCTCCTCCCCAGACGGATACCCACAGACGCCCAGCTTCCCCAGACCCTGGCCGGCCAGAGAGAGGCGGGCCGTCTCCCGACCCCCAGCCCCTCCTACGGAGTCGCCATCGGCAGGGAGGCCCCCCCACAAGCTCCAGCCTCTCCCCACCTGCCCGTGTCCAAGGGTCCGATCAGGCAGGAGGTGCCACCCTCGCCCACTCCGGCCCCGAGGGGGGTGCCAAGCTATGAAGCCGTGGTCCGGGGTGGACACAGAGACGGACGGTATCCCGACCCTCGGCAGAAAAACCCGGCAATCGGCGCCGTATAGAACAGATCCCCAGGAGATGATCCACCTTGTGGTTTTGCCCATTTTTCTGAAACGTTGCCAAAGGTTTGTAAGGAGAGATCTTATTTGTAGGAGATTATGAGCTCGCTAGATCCTGGAAAGAACAAAGTGTTTGTGATTTGTGTTATTCAACATTTTCCCTTGTTTAAGATAAGATGGCGGAATCGTGTTGTGTTGTATGCTGGGACGATGACTCAGCCAATACTAATCTCCATTCATCACAGTGTGCTCCACAGTCGCTAACATCAGTTTACACTTTTGGGTTGTTTTGTATATGCGTATATAACTCATATTCCCGTCGCCATGACTCTACTGTAGATAACATGCACCCATAGTTTTGGTCATTATCAGTTCGATTTCCTCCTTGGCTAACGCCTGAGGATTGCCAGTCTGCGTCATCTGATGACAAACGGCCTCTGTCTCCTCATGGCTGTGTGCTGAAAGAGGACTCGCGCCGCGTTTTTGCCCTATCACACCTCCCCAATAAACCGTTCTCGAGGAGAACTGCACTGTGATTCGACGATTGGCTGGGAAATTGACCAGAGTGTGTGTCAGATAAGCGCGGTGATTGGCTTTGTCCCGCTCGAACCCTCGAGGCGGGTGGGTTTTCGCTCTAGAGCCCAGCGACATGCACCAGGAGCGTGTGTTTGTGCGTCCACTCTACCCGCAGTGCTCCAGCGCGTAGATGTGACGGTGTCAGTGAAGCTTATTTTTGTTCCTACCTATCCTCGTGTAGCTATTATTTTTTAAATTTGTTTTGAAATCACGCTGAAAAAACATTGCTGTACATCCAGCCCGTACACACCTCTGCCCGTCGATTTCCATTCCATATGTGCTGTCTGCTTTGCCAGAGACAACAAGCTACCATTCTGTGCTGTGATGGAGTCTCTCTCCTGTCTAATACTAACGTCTCACTCTGGCACTATAGACTGTACGTGAAAAGGGAGCCGTTTTTGGTTTTAAGGTGTGAATTTTCTGCAAAATTGAAGGTACTGCAACTGCTTTACTTTCATTGTATTTATTTAGCTTTATTTTTTAACACGACAGAACAAATGATATGAAGAAGTGCGTATTTTGCTTACCCGAGATGAATGAAAGCCTACCTTACCAATAAATGTTTCTCTGTTCAGTCTTTTGAAAAATTGTGAGAATCATGTGAGTATCTTTCACCAGCATGGTGCTTTATGTCATATCTATTATCTTATGGTTTTAGCATATTTTGCAATAAAAACAAAGTTTTGCATTAAAAGGATGTCTTGAAAGTGCATTAAAAGGATGTCTTGAAAATGAAAAAAAATATATAGGTTATAAGAAAAAAATATAAATATACTTTTATAAATATATATTTATCTAAATATACTTAAAGTATGCAAATTTTCAAAACCACTGTGCACTTAACAAGCGACCTACCTCTGAAACACATATAATTAACTTATTTAGTAGTTCCATAATTATCTTTTGTGTGACTGCACATAGTCCTAGAATACAAAAGAACAATAATTACCAGAATTTACCTAGTTATTTTCTAAAAAAAGACTGTTATACTTGTTATTCTTTTCTTAAGGTTATATATATATATATATATATATATATATATATATATATATATATATATATATATATATATATATATAACTTTAGCTCTGTTTAATCCACTGTTTTGGTTTTTTTTTCCCCTCTTTTAGCTGTTTAATTCACTCACTGAATAAATTGTACCTCCACCAAACACACGTATCTAATAATTATTATAGCTGATGGTTAAATTGCTGATGCTTGCTGAATCATGTTCTCATAATTAAGATTTGGAGATGTGTGCTCAAGTGATTAAGGTCTAATTGACCTATTTGGGGGACTGGACTGATTAGAAAATGAGGCTTGAAAGGTTTTGCGTTCTTGTTCGACTGGAGTGATTATGAGTTTAATTAATGACGAAGCTTAGAGAGCTGACACTGGAAGAGGTCATTAGAGACTGACGTGAAGAAGAGCAGAACACAGGCCTGTTAAACGAAGGCTCTCCTGATCATGAAGGTGCTTTGGAAAATTAAGAAGGATACCTACATGGGTGTTAGGGAGTGAACAGAACAGGTAAGCAGATTTGTGCTGTTAACGTTTTGTTGGAAATTTGACACTCCTACGGAAAATGTTCATTAAAGCAGACTCTCAAATGGTGTCGGATCTGTGCTAGATCCGATCTTTTTTTCTTTTTTTTTTTGCCTGGAGGCTTCTGTCTGCTCCTCCCTTCAGGACAGTAATGGTATCTTCCACTCATTTGCACATTGCCAACATTTGCCCATGCATTTGGACAGCCAGTGAGGTAACGGGATGAACAGCCTCAGACCCCTTTAGAAGAACATGATTGGATCTTGTGAAACAGTGGCCAGTTCCCATCCTGACTACAAAGTACACTGCTACATTTGATATTTCTTGTCCTTCACAGTAACCGCCTCATTTTGTGTGCAAGCCAGGTGTCTGAGCTTATCCTGTCCGCATTACAAGGCGACGGGCTCCCATCGGAAACTCCAAATCCCTTCAAGATGTTATCAATTGTTTTTGGGTTTTTTTGCCATGAGATATGACAACAAACCCAAGGATTCCCAAGTCCAGCGGCACAAATTGGAAATAGAAGTCTGACTCAAATTTTCAAAGCAAGAGCCAGGTTTAAGTACGACCACATCATCCAGGAGCTAGGTGAACACCTGTTTGGGTGGAAGACATCAACATATCATCCCACCTTACCCCAAAATAGGTCTGACAAACCAGACATACCTATTAATAATATATACCCAGTGCTAAAACAACCCATATCTGGAAATACGTGATTGGTGCTTAAATTGACAGACATCTAGGACATGAGACTACGTCTACCCTGCCCTGTAATCAATATCTCTCACTTTTGGAGCTTTCTTCTGCCTTCTGTTCCACCCACAGGAAGTGCTGAGGATTGGGCTGTCCAAGGTGGTGCATCAAATGAAACGAGGTTAAAGTTTTGTTCCCTCGAGCACGAAATGACGTGGAAGCAGGAGGGTAGCACCTGCGTTCGCGAGGCCCATGTGGCCGTAGGTAGGTCAGCCCAAAGATCCTGAAATCGACGTGTAACTCGTACGGTTAAAGCCTGACCTGATTGCGACTCAAGGTGTCTAGAGGCAGCCGCGAAACCCATGGTGCTATTTTGAGATGTTTCATGAATGGCGGCCTTGACGGTTTTGGTATCCTGCCTGTCACCCTTTCAGCAGTGCAACTGTGGGTGTGCGCATGCGCACGTTTCGGCTAACTGAAGCTGCATCTGTCAATAATTTCACACCACCTCTGCAGTCATTTTGTGCACGTTGAGTTTACGCATGCCTTTTCGGACCCGCGTGGCATCGCGTTTCCAGCTCACGGCCGCCACGCTCCCCAACTTTCCCGAGCTCAAACAGTTCACACTTTTGCGCAGCGTTGTCCTTTGTTTATGAAGGCCTGACGTAAGAGCACACCCCCCCACCCCTTCCACCAATGACCCGATCGAAGGGGGCGGCTGGCATGGGAACGACGTGCCATGCCAGCCTCCGGGCACTGCCAGGTGCCGAGGTTGGCATCAGCGGGGAGGGTGAAGGGGTGGGGGGGCCCACTCGTGCCCCAGATATCCGTCCCAGTATCATGTTCAC
Organism: Electrophorus electricus; assembly: GCF_041902795.1. Lineage (NCBI taxonomy): Eukaryota > Metazoa > Chordata > Actinopteri > Gymnotiformes > Gymnotidae > Electrophorus > Electrophorus electricus. The sequence continues at coordinate 15,861,989 of NC_137514.1, read as the reverse complement.
CCATCGTGATAAAAAGAACGCTCCTGTTGGCCTTGCACTAAGACTGGTGGCACCAAGCCAAGGGGAGCGTAGCTAAGGCTGAGGGCTTGGTGCTATTAGCAGAAAAGAGGGGATATTTCACTTTCAGCAGCCAGGTGTAGTTTCCTCGTAGTCAGTCTTTCAGATTCTATTTAATGTGCTAAACAACTTGGTAAATAGGGATTGAAAAATGCATGAAGCAAATGCAATTTAGTAATGTAATATGTAAGGCTGTGTAAGGTTTATTTGGGATATTTGAGAATTTTTACACACATCATTAAATGAAGTGTTAAATAAAGAGGTCATAAACATAATTTAAAGTTGTCAGCTGGCTCTGGAATGCCGTCTTCTGTGATGTATAAAGCTGTGAAGTTCTGCTGTTAAACTGAAAAAATTCTAGTATTTAATTTGGACACTTGAAATGAGTAACACTTTGAATTTCTTTTTTTTTTTTTTTTTTTTTTTGAGAAATGCAATATTTGGTTGAGTGTTTGTTGACTCTGTATATTCCAGATATGTTCGTATGCAGGCTGTGACCAGACCTGACCCAGACCGTGACTCGTATTGCAAAAGTTATGACCGAGATTAATGGCTGTTCAAATGAATGGTTGGTCACATGAGACCACACAACCAAATCATGGTGACAATATATTTATGACATACTACAGGCAATACATTTCTGAGGGTATCATAATTAACTGGATGCTAACACCATGCTCTACAATGTTTCATGTTCTCTACAATGCACCATGTTCTCCAAAAAAAATTTTCAATATTCAAAAGTGCTGTATACGTTAAGATATTCGATGCAAACTTTAATGCAATATTTGGGTTATTGTGAAAAGCTATTTGGAGAATGAGCATTACCAGACATGGGTATTGTTACGAGTGTATAAATGAGATCATATACATGAAGTGCTTTTTGAATGGGTTCTCTCCTGCCCTTCATAAATCAAAACTCCGAGTTTTTTTGCATTCCAGAATTCTCTGTTGCCCGGTGTGCGGTTACTGTAGAAACTCACAGGCCAATATGGTGAAATATGGTCACAGATGGAGAACTCCAAAGAACCAGGTCCAGAGCTGATCTGTCAATGACGATGGCATCAGAGCTTGTGGGCTGTGCCTCACACCAACACACACACACACACACACACACACACACACACACACACACACACACACCCGCCATCGAACGGTGGTTTCTGTGGATAAGGAGATTCATTAAAGGCTGAGAACTCCCCTCCCCCCTCGTTAAGACATGGTAATTAGTGTCTAATTGAGAGCACTGAGGTGTAAATAAACTCCGGGGTCACGCTCGCTGTTCCGATTTCCACTTGGACGCATTCAGATCTGGAGCGATTTGGCTGGTCTGATTCTGCATTTCGGGGGGAGTATTTTCCCTCCACATCGATTCGGGTGTGACTTCAGGAACAGTTCCCCACCCCCAGGTTCCCTAAGGATTGTAAGTTGAACTTTTGCTGAAAACATGTATCGTTGGATACATCAAGGTCTGCCGACTGCAGGGTTGAAGGTCGTTATGTCCCTGCCATATATCTCGACGCCACTGTGTAATATAAATCATTCTGAGCATGTGTTGGTGCTGCTAAACTTATCTAGAAAGTACACTCTTCTCCCCGGTCTGCCTGTCGGACGCTGCCCATTCGTTTCTGCCTACGATTCCCTGCCCTTCGACGAGAAACTGCTGTGGGACTATAGACAAAACAGCTCTCTGTCCCTTTCCCCTTCTCCACCAATACCCGTGAAATTTGACTTGTGCACTCTGTCTCTTACACACACACACACACTCACACACTCAACCCCAGTCACCCACAGACCTCGTGACTGCCAACTGCTTACCCTTCTCACTCACTTGCTGTTCTCTCTTTCTGCATAAACTTTCCATTACTCCTTCGTTCTGGCGGCTAGAGTTACCCCCGCGCTACAATCCATACCCAACCCCCGCCACCTTCCAACCCCTTGCGTGACCTGCTTTGCCGATCAGCTGCCCTGTTGCTCGGTATGTGTGTGTGTGTGTGTGTGTGTGTGGTGTTCCCCGTCCTATCACTAGCGGCGCTATGCATTCACTCGTCGGCGACAGCCCCCTGTCGGCGTTGCCGCAACTGCGGGATGTCGTTGACACGAGTGGGCTCCGGCTGAGGCCCCTGCACGCGGGTCACGGGGTTCGGATGGGGGATAACCAAGCAGGCAGACTCGCGCGCGCGCGCGCATGCATGCTGATAGCCTATCGAGAGCCGCTGTGGCAGCTGAAGCGAGGTGGAGGCAGTGTGTGTTTTGCAGGTCAGGGCTCATTGGCGAGAGTGTGTGATGATGGGGAACGAGTTGAAGGGTGATTTACACTTTCCTTAGCGTCCCCCTTTAACCTCTGTTTTACACACACACACACACACACACACACACACACACACACACAGAGAGACAGAGGAATGATTTTTCCGTATGTGAGTTGATGAAGGATTGATTTTTGTTAAAACCCACTGAAGGCATAAACTTTGCCTGTGTGTGTGTATGTGAGAGAAAGAGAAGGAAGGATGGAAGGACTGTGGAGGAGGAAGGGGTTATAGGTGATGGCCTTGAATCTCGGCGAGCTGCATAAATCAAGCAGGACTCTTTGCAGGACTGCGGTCCTTCCGGAGCTTCCTACGTCTCAGCCCCCGTGGGCGGGGCTACGTTCTGTCAGCCCTCGACCTTCCTTGTTCTTTTCGTTGTCATAACGCCAGAAACACTCATCTGCAGATATCTTGGAGCCCTCGCACCCTCCTGGAGCCGTGCCATACCAGATGCAGTCGCAGAAGTCTCTCAGCTAAACATTTGTGCCCCTGCTTTTATCATACCTAATCAATAACCCTCGCTTGTGTCCGGTCAGTTGCTATTGGTGTCAGTGCGATACTGACTTAAATGCCCAGATGTAGTTCCTTATGTAATGAATATGTGCCCCTTATCTCAGATAGAGCTGTCAGCAAACTATGCTGACCTGGGTCCTAGTGGAATGGGCTTGGAATGGGCTTCGGAATTCCGTTTGCCATAAGTCGGTATGGAAGTCGGTAGTGCTTTGCTGTGTTTTTGAAGCGAACTTTCTATCCTCGATGAGGAGCTTTCAGCTGGGCCGTGAATTCGGGCTAACAGGAAAACAAGGAGTGGTATGGAATCGCCCTTCGCTGCACCACTGACCGGAGCAGCATGGCTACGTGCCAGTCTGTCTACTCCAGATCGGATCTAAAAAAAAGTCCTTATATTCTCATCATTTATATTCCAATGCTCCAAACTACAGAAAGTACGTCTCTACCTTTTCCAGGTCATTTCTAGCCTTATATTTCCTGATCATAAAAATCGCTAACTGGAAGAGTTGAGGAAGTTGTTTTACGGTCTTTGCTTCTTCTGCGAAAGCCATTTATTTTTTATTTTAAATCCTCAGATAGTAGTTTAGGGCAGAGTTTTCAAGTCTAGAGTTTTCCAGCCCAGTGCAGGAATTTTTATCCCCGGTTCCACCTTAACCAGGTAATCATGAGCTGCTGAGCTCACTGCTGGAACAGAACCAAAACCTGCACCAGATCTAGGTCCCCGAAGACTGGACTGAAAACCTCTGACTTGGAGAACATTTTTTTTTGTGTTGTTTTTACAGTCTTATTCTCCTAAATCGTGCCGATGGCAACTTGCGTTTTGACTAGATGTGCTCAAAGTTTTTACCTCCAACTGTAAGCATTCTGCCTTGTGTCTAGCTAGAGGTAAGAATAACATTCGTTCCTGAAACATCCAAATGCAGTACTAATGAGTGGGAAGCTGGCGCTACTGGAGTATTGTATTAAACAACACAACACACAACCAGAATACAACTCCCATCAGTACAGTGGGATAGGTGTGTGTGTGTGTGTGTGTGTGTGTGTGTGTGTGTGTGTATGTATGTGTGCACATTATGCATGCATGGCTTGGCCTGTGTGATTGCTGGATTGTATTTGCAAACGGGAGTGTTTGTGCTTATTGTTTTCTGAGTGCTTGCTTTGCTTTTCTGTATGTGTGTGCTTGTTCCTCTCTCTCATAGTTATGTGGTACAGGGGGTATATTGATGCAGTTGCCCCCCTTAAGCCCCTGGCTCATTGCCCCTACTGCCATGACATTTGAACACGACAGTCATCCACCCCTCCCTTTCCCTTTCTCTCTCTCTCTCTCTCTCTCTCTCTCTCTCTCTCTCTCTCTCTCTCTCTCTCTCTCTCTCTCTCTCTCTCTCTCTCTATGGAATAGCTCACCTGTTCAACACATCAGCAGCAAATGACAGATAAGCATGCAGGTATTTCTCAGCATGTTTCTCTCTCTCTCTCTCTCTGTTAGTCTGTTCCTCTCTATCTTCTAAGTCATTGCCGCACACTATGTTATCATAATATAATAACAGAATACAGACATACAGTGTTTAAAATCACCAAAATGTCAACATTGAGCATGACATTTCTTTGGCTGCATTTGTAGACAGTAGCATTAGCATGTTGCTGTTTTGGAATAATGGCTCATGCATGCATTGACCTACTGATTGACCAGTTTTCTATAATCTGCAATCGACAAGCTTTTCCAGCCATGTTCACGTCTTTGAGGACTCGAGACTCCTCGGTTAGTGAAGTGTGTGGTTTCTTTTCTACGTGTCTGGAAGTGGAGCTGACACAACCTTTCCTCTCTACCCTGTCATGAACACCTCTCATTGCTTCATTGTGAAGTGGCCCCGTGTCCAGAGGCCTTGTTAGCAGAAAAACACAAAGTTCCTGAAAAAGTGAATGAATTGATAAATTGTCTGATTCTCTTCTCTTCATGCACCCTCTACCGTTCACACTGCATTGGAATGTGTTTACGGCTGTCTGGCTTGCCCCTGAAACTTGCTTACAGAAGAGTCCTGCTCTTTCTTCATGATTATTTGTCTAGTTTACAGTACTTTGTTGTTTCCCAGTGGCTTATCCAGTGGCTTGCTCTTTTATAGACAGCTGGATGAGGGCAGGTGGCGTGGGTGGGTGAGGGTGAGGGAGGGTGAGCGCGGGTTGGGGGGCTGTTGGAGTAGGTGAGGGGTGGTGTGGGTGGAGTAGGTGAGGGGTGGTGTGGGTGGTGTGGGTGAGGAGTGGTATGGGTGGGGGCATGTGACATGAATTGTCACAGGCTTTGGTTGTGCTGCATATAGGAATGCTAATTTTTTTTAAACAGAAGATGTCTAAGTACTGTGTCTCTATTAGTGAGCTGATTCTGCAGAGTGGTGTTATCAGCCAAAGAGCCTCAGTGTAGCAGTGTGGAATCACACACACACATGCTGAAAAGCAGCCCCCTAATAGCCAGTTTGGCAGAGTATACATCTGCAATTATCCACCTGGCTGGTATCCAAGGAGCTCCATGCACAACCTGCCACCTTCAACCCCCCCCAACAACACACACAACTGCCCAACTGCAAACTCAACTGTGCACACATTCTATAAATATTTACAGATACAGAACTGCACACAACACCAAATTTGTGTACACACAGGCGCCGAGGTATCGTAGAGCATATTTTCATGCTGTTAAAACGCGTAGGGTACGTTCAAACATTTAGCAAGCAACTGTAAACTTACATGAACTCCAGTTAATTCGTGACAGACAAACAGTTCAGGTTTTCACACACAGCCTAGAACATTCAAACCAGTGAAGACAAATGGCTGTTTATCAGCATATCCACCTTGGATTGACGATGTGAATTTTGTAAATTTCCTAAAAATTGCGTGGTTGTATTTACATGTGGACATGTTCTGGCATTTGTGTACACCCACACACACACACACACACACACACACACCATTATGTCTGTGTAGTCTTTGACGAGTAGTAAAAACCACAGGCATCAAACTCAAACTCATTTGATGCTGCACGCCCTTTTATACAAAGTCCCATCTACAAACTTACAGATCAAAGCCACTTCGTGAGCTGTTGCTTTGAAGCGATTCTTAATTCACCATGTGAAGGATGCCTTTTAAAGCTCATGATTCTTGTAGAATCCATTTAAACCTTGAAAGCACTGAGACAAATGCAGCTGATTTTTATTTATTTATTTTTTGTTTTTTTACGTTGGTAATGGACAGTGTGAGAACATCCAATGTCCAATACGTAACAGTTACAGCAATAATATCGGGATAATTAAGCAAACCCATGTGTATGGTTTCATTTGTGCATGCTAGCACACACACACACGCACACACACGCACACACACACGCACGCATGCACTGAATTGCAATTAAAGCACTTTCAGTAATAGCTCTTCAGTCTGAGCTGTCAGTTTTTTCTGTCTATAATCTTCTCCTGGCTAAACAGACACATGACTCCACCTGTGAGCTTCTGGAAGTTTTCGTGTACTTGCAGAAGGTCTGATGTTGAATGATTGATTAGCAGGATTGATCATGTGATTTCCCTCGGCGAGCGGAACCGCAAGGGTTGCTCAAAGTCTAATGGTTTTTCTATAGTTGATTGCTACTTGTGTATGCATGGGCTGTCAGTAATGGGCAAAGCATGCACCAGGTCTGCATCTGGAGCTTCCCTTTTTGACGTTTGAAGGACGTTTCTGGTCCTTAGTCCTGCAGATTACATGGGATCTACGCTTTGCGGTTATTTTGCTACACTCTGTCTACTTGGCGTGCATCGAGGTTATATTGTAACGCTGCTGCAAATAGGTTCCCTGACCCCCTTTTTTAAACCTGATGAATCTTTTGATTAATCTTTTGATGATGCTTTTGTTGCAGTGATTCTTTGGATGTTCTGGGCATTGGAAAAGATCCAGCGTCTCATGAGAACTTGGCGAGTCGTCGCGATCCTTCTTAGCCTGATGCGTTCCACAAAACATGCAGGTTCCTTCATGCTCTGAATGCGTGCATGCAAATTTCCTTGGGTTTGTTCTCAAATCACTCAGGATGCTGGCTATGTGATGGAGGATGTTCATTGAAAAACACTTCATAACATTCAAAATGCAGGTAATACATAGGTATGCTAACAATAAACTGGAATTGAACAGGTTTGTTGACTGCAGAGAAAACAAATAGCTAAACAAACATGAGCTGTGACGTTTAACATCTGCTATTCACCAAAATTGTGTGACACGGCTGAATACAATGAATACTGAATACAATGTACATAATATCCACTGTGAGAGGGCTTGACTTGGCCTAAATTTAGAAGAGCAGCATATCACAGAGAAGCTTTTTAAAAGTCTTCAACAGTGCCTGCTCTGGTAGGACACAGTTCCAGTGTCTGCACTGCATCTTTCCGACCAGCCGAACTGAACTGAACTCAGCTTGAGCGTTTGAGAGAACTTCTTGAAATGAACCACATCAGGAACAGATGTTTTTTTTTTTTTTTTAACTGACCTTTTTTTTTGGGCGATTTGTACTCTCTGCAATACAAGCTTTCGGTAAAGAAGGCCTGATATAACTTCAGAATCCTAATCCTGGGATTGTGCCCAAGGTCTTCATCAAGACATCAATATAAGCAAGAAAAAAAAAGTCACAAGAAGGCGGTTCTTGCTCCCTCTCCCTCTCTCTCTTCCTCCCTCTCCCTCTTTCTCTCTATCTGTTTCTCTCCCTTTCTCACTCCTTTCTCCTTGACCTCTTACTGCTCTTTCGATTACCCACAGAAAAAGGGCTGGGGGGGGGGGGGGGGCATTACAGACTCGTCCAGTAAGGCAGTACAGTCTGCTGAGTCAGCTGAGAAGGCTCAGGAACCTGGACTGAGCGGTCACTGTTGGCTCTGGTGTTTGAATGAGGGATGCACGACAGCAGCGGAAACATTTCGCTGAACCCACATAGCTCCCGCCGCTTGGACATTCCCTTCAATTTTTCTACACAGCTTTCGCTCTTCTGGCACTTCACCAGGGAGCACTTTACTTCCTTTGCCTTGCCATTGGACTGCCTTTCCCTTTTGAGAGGGCAAATGAATGAGCCACGCTTGCGATGGCCTTTGGCGTGGTGTATGCGGTGAAAAAGGCTTGTGAGAGAAACTCCACGCTTCCATATCCCCCTGTGCTGGTGAGGGGCGGGGTCTTGCAGTGGACCAGTGAGCGGGCTCCTGTGGTGCTCATAAACCACGCCCACTTTTGAAGGAGAAATCTGCCATTGTTGATGATATGAGTACCTTTGTTATGGTGAGAAACCTCTATAAATGTGTTAAACACTGTATTTTGTTTACTAAAGTGGTTTACTTGTTACAAAGAGAATTGTGTCTTCCAGGAACAATAGCAAAAAAAAAAACTTTAATGGTGAGTGATGTTATCTGACTAATTGTATCTAAACATAACAACTGATGTAGGCTGCTGTATCATACTGTCACAGAAAGAAACAAAAGACATGATGGTGTTTTAAACTGGAGCTACTACCCCACATAACTGCTTATGGCATTAAGTACCATATGACCATTTGGGTGTTACAGTACTCATGCAGTGAGAGGAATGTGTGTGTGTGTGTGTGTGTGTGTGTGTGTGTGTGTGTGTGTGTGTGTGTGCGCGTGTGCGTGTGTGTGCGTGTGCATCTGCGTCTGTGTGTGTGAAACATCAGCTGTTATCTCTAAAGAAACAGGACCACCTTGTCAAGTTTAGAAGAGCAGTCATGCTAACCCTCTCTAAAGTTTATCTGTACCTAATCCCCACAGCAGAGCTCCTTCAGACTGTAGTCTAATGAAAGGCCACAAGACGAAGGGAGCCAGCGCACATGTGGGAGAACCAGGCATCGTTCGCTTCTCAGACAACTAACCTTTCCATTTGTATTCTTAATGTGACAACCCTGTCTCAAGAAAGAGGTCTGCAAAAGATCTGTTTCTCTTCACTTGCCCTTTACCCACTTGAAGCAAGCCCAGGAGCAGTGCCTGTATATGGCCTGTTTTGGTAAAACTACCTTTCCACCAGTCTCTCAAAACCATAAACAATGACTCGGTGACACTAAAGCTGTTCCCCTCGACCTCAGAGTGCATTCTAAAGAAAGTGCCAAAGGGATGGGCGTTCGCAGAACGCTTACATATCTGAGACGGCCTATGACGTTTCAACACTCAAGTCTAAAAGTGTTTAGGAAACACTCAAAAGTGCCATAATGGTGAGACTGGCATCCTGAAAGCAGCTGTTGAATGGAACGTTCTGCCCTTGAGAATGGGCTCGGAGCCGCCAGCATAGGGGAGAAAGTCTGGGTTTTTGGGCTCCAGAGCCGGAGCTCGAGGGGGTCAAGTCCACATCCTCCCAACTCTCCTTTTGATGGAGCTTTTTTTTTTTCCCTCATTCCACAGCAGATCAGGGAAGATGGTGAACTGCAAACGCAGCAATTGCACTCTGCTCTGAAAAGCTCCTTGCCAGCATCTGAAAGGAAAGGGTGGCACAGGAGGTCGCACGTACAGTTTAGTTGGACCGCAGCCACAACAGACCCTGATTGCTTACCCGTGGCTGAGTAGGTGTGGGTGGGGGTACCTTTTTACTCATTGGCTTTTTTTTCTCCATACAGCAGTGAATTATTGACCTGTGTGACTTCACAGGTTCCCTTGAATACTTGACCATGTGAACATAATGGTGTGTGTGTGTGTGTGTGTGTGTGTGTGTGTGTGTGTGTGTGTGTGTGTGTGTGTGTGTGAGACATTATCTCCAGTGTTTATATGAAATAACCCATCACATTACCTGGAAAAGAGACGTCACAGATACGCAGTTGTAAAATAAAGAACCATAAGTGGCTTTCACTGAAGACTATGCTCATCGCTCCTCCTTTATCATGGATAGATGGCACAGTTGATGTTTGACAGCAGCCCCCACGAGTAATCATTTCATGTTGGAGGACCGTGCATGGGACAGGATGTGAGGTCACAGTGTCTGAAACCACACCGCTACTCCTGGGTAGAAACCTGACTTTCATCTGACACACACACATATACCCCGGTGGTACCAGATGGTTGACTGGGCATGCACAGATAAACAACCACAAAACACAATCCCCATGATAGAACTCAGAAGTCCCTCAGTCAGTCACAATTCCCCGTGACCCGAATAGGCTGAAAATGTGGGGACGTAGAAGCCTTGTGCCGGAGATTGCACAGTCCCTTTGACGCAGGCCACCTGGGCATGTGAGAATGAGACGAGCGCAGCGTGAAGCCATGTTCACGTTTTGCTTATGCCATTGTTACTGAATCCAAATCATTTTCTCAGAGTTTTGCGGAGGAAAAAAAAAACGCTAATTGTGCGCATAAAAACTTGAGCTTATGGCTCATGTGAAAGGGAAGAAGCACAATTCCACCGAGACGAACTGTCCAGCACCCACAGGCATGAAGTGAATGTTGAGTCCCTGTAATCGCGTAATGAAAAGTTACTCTCTGACTACTGTAAGCGCAGGCTAGTCCGAAAATCAGCTCTCGGCGAAGTATTTTCGGCGTGCCGCAGCACAACCGTGTTATTATAAAGCCTCTCATGCCTGTATTGAAGACCAGCCTCCGAATCAAGCTTGGGCGGGTTCCGTTCCGCGGTGCTGTTCTGACTTCGCCTTTCATGTGGTCCCTAAATCCTTAAAAAAAAATCCACCTTAAACCTAATTTGCTTTCGTCCCCTCTCATGGAAAACACTTTTAAAATAGATACATATATAGGTTATTGTTAACACTACGCGGCCCGCAAGAGCGTACTGTTAAACTGGGAGCTGTTCAGTTTCCTTTCTGCGTGTATGGCGAACATGAACTGAGATTTAGGGCGCCGGTACACGTTACAGGTCGGGCTGCCAGCACAGAGCATCTGATAGCGTTTGCAGACATCAGCAAATTTTCCCCTGCTCGGCTGCACCGCCGAACGGCGCCCGGGGCGCTCGCCTCGCTCGCTCCGTCCCCCGCGGGTTACACCGAAGCACGAGCACAGTGAAACGTTTTACTACAGTTATATTATTATAAGATCTAACTTTTTAGGAAAGTTTTTTTTATTGTTAGAAAGTAACATTTCTCCATGTTATGCCAAACTCCGGCATTAAAAAAAATTGGCTTGTGGCGCGCGTATGGTCCACACGCGCGTGACTATGTTCGGAAGAGCGTGCGCGGCTCTCGAGTGAAGGGAGGCGGCCAAGAAGCTCCGTGTAACGCGATAGCTGTGCAGCTCCGGAAAGCTATTCCACAAACTCTCTCTCTCTCTCCCTTTCTCCCTCCCTCTCTCCATCTCTCTCTCACTCCCTCCCTCTTTCTCTCCCTCTCTCTCACGCAAACACACACACGCTTCTCCAGCATACGGCGACACGGCCAGAGCGACGCTGGTTATACTGAGAGCAGGCGGACGCGCTTGTATGTTTCAACGCACCGAACACGCTGCGTAACGCCAGCGGAGCCTCCGGGAAGACCGGCGTGAGTCGCTTTCACAGTTCGGAAAGAACTTGGGGATATTTACCGTTTTTATAAACCACTTAAGGAGCACGAAATCGGCATAAAACACAGGCGAGGATCCCCAGAAGCACACGGTTTGACCTGAGGATTACGGGCGCTGTGAGGATTCGAGCCTGCGGTCCTTTAGGGAAACTATTAGTCTTCGGGCAACGCTTGATCCGAATGAGTTTATATGGAGTGTGTTTCAGCTGGTCCGCTTTCCTGCGATGACAACTACAACGTGCCACTCGAATGAGCTGTAGACAGTTTGCAGTAACAACGCGCCGAAGTTCTCCGATGAGCTCGTCACTGACTTTAAGTGAACAGGTTTGAAAAGGAAAACAAAGAAAGGCAACGTTTTATAAAACACCAGCCGGCTCTTCCTAAAAGGAGAACCCTGGGAAGCTGAACGAGAGCACATCTCGGGGCTGACAACGGAACGGACAAGATGGATATGTTGCTATCACTTCACCACATTGCACTCATCTTTTGTTTCGCCTTGAAAGCCAGTGGAGAAGAAGGTAAGATTGCTTTTTGGCGGTTGTAAGTCACGCATCTCCGCATGACACAAACTCCCTTCCAGCGATGGAAGTTGAAATGGCAAAAGGCAATTTACTCCTAAATGGCAAACGTTCGTCTTCTGGCGAGTCAACCGAATATTTCAGATGAACTTGGAAATATTTGACAGCCGCAGAATTACACCGTGGAGATGTAATGTTCTGCAATAAACATCGATCTTCTGGAAAAAAACAAAACAAACAAACAAACAAAAAAACAGCATTGCTAGACTTCCTTCAGATCTGTGTCTTATACAAATATTTTGTGAAAAATCTGCGCCATATCGTATCCTTGTGCACTTTATCCACAAATGAAGTTCTCTCTCAGTTTTCCAGTCCAAATAAAACGCTTCCTAGACGATTATTCGAACAATTCTTATTGTACATCACCGTGTACAGAAATCGAACGAGATTAAGTTAGTTACCCGGTTCAGAAACGCTAGTAGTTTCATCACTTATTTCTTTATAGACTACCCTCAACCCCCCACCCCCCCAAAAACCCTAAAACTCGACAAGGCTTGTTTAACAATAATAACGTTTCTATCTAATAATGAGGCGCACGATAATGTTTCTCAGCCTGTTGGTGTAAACCGATGCCATGCAGACATGCAGACTGAAAATCGTTGGTGATTAATTTTGATGAATGGTGGCAGACCCCTGGCGTCTAGTTAGACAGAGAAAGGTAGGGTTTCACTATAACCGTAGCACCAGTGATTACTACTCTCCTATATATCGACAGCGTTCAATCAAACGAAACCTATAATAATAATAATAATAATAATAATAATAATAATAATAATAACAATAATAATACTAAGGAGAAATGTCGAGAAGATACTCTGTCTACGAGGGCTATGACAAGAATGGCAATAATTCATGAAAATGATTTATTTCAATCAATCAATCAATCAATCAATCAATCAATCAATCAATCAATCAACCAGCTAAACAGCTTGAATATCTTTAAATGCATTTATAGGCAATGTGTTACGCCGGTGCTGCTCATGACGGAGATTTCCAAACGCAAAGCGCACCCAGGTCGTACAGTTCGTGTTCCCCGTGCGATAAAGTGCGTGGGACGCAGGCCAGTGTCTCTCACACGAGGTGCACATTAGCCTTTGAAGCTTTAATCGCGTTCCTCTTCCTCTAAAATAGTTAAACAACGGTCCATTTCAAACTATCAAACAGGCTGCATAATTATTGCGACCGTGACGCAAGTTATTATCGCTAGGACAGATAATCATCTTCAGCTAGACGTGTTTTTCTTTTCTTTTCCTTTCTTGCGTTTCTCCGAATTGATGTGCAACCCCTCGGTAAAAGCACATAAATAAGTGGCGGCAGATAAGTCACTACTGAAAAGCCTGACCGAGAGCTTATGGGACACCGTGCTCATAAGAATACTTTTGTAAAACGTTTTCAGTGCAGAGGCATACGAGAGTGAGAGTTGGGAAAAACTGTTGCATTTCCCTAATTCTCTCAATAAGCCGCTCGGTGTTTAAAAAGAGAGACTAGTTTACTACTTGTTCATATTAAGTAGTAAATGTTTGACATGTTCTGGAACAACCTGCCGGGCGCTTTCGGCTTTCGCTGACGCACCGCGGCGTCCGCGCGGCGCCCGTTTGCAAGAAGTTAAGGACAAGTTAAGGACAAGGACATGTGTCATTCGGGTGGGTACGCTGAGTTTCCGATCGGCCACGCTGGGTGGTCTTTTGCGTCTCGTTCAGGTTGGACAGTTCATTTGCTAATGGCATGCTGCGGGCAAGGCAGATGAAAGGAACAGCCAAGGCGACGAAGAGCTGGCGTCGGGCTGCGCTAGCGGAGGAATAGCTTCGGACAAAAACTTGGCTCAGGTGCAGTATCAACGTGTTAATGCAACAGCAGGAGAAGAGGACGGTTAAGACGGATGGGGAAGGCCTCTCAAAAGGAGTGGCAAATAGAAGCGCAACAGCAAAGTCAAATAAAAGAGGTGCCAACAGAAATGGGAGAGAATGAATTGAGAATGAATTGAGATTTAGTGAGAGGAGAGACCTCAGATTTACACATTTCTAAAAACTACATGTAAGCACATATATTAGCAATCACAAGGCACACTGTTTCCAGCTGATAATTAGGCGCACGGAGGCTTGTGCACGCCACTGAAATCTTTGAACCTTATTTTCCAAGCTGTCTCTCATAAGAATCAAGCACAGCCACAGCAAAAGAGCTGTGAAAACAAGGTCACACATTTGCATATGGGGCTGTAAACGACACCCCGCTAGGATCCCTGGGTACTGAAAATCCGTCCTCCCTTAATTCAGACTGCAATTAGAAATTAGATCAGAGTAAATAATGCAAGTGCCTCTCCCACCCCACACCGTTTAAAGGTCTTTGCGACGGAGGGGTGCGCAAGAGAGTCAGCGATCTGAAGTGCGCGTCGACTTGGTGAAGGATGAAAAGGGGCCGTTAAGGCGGACTTGGCATGTAGAGGTGCTGGGTTCTGCTCTTTTTACCGACAGCCCTGGGCCAGCTCCGTGAGCGGGGATTTTTCAGACTACTGTTTGATAAACGTGGGGTTAAAGACCAAAGGGTGTGCGCAAGCGTACATGGATGCATGTGCTTGTGTGTGTGTGTGTGTGCGTGTGTGTTCGAGAGCGATAGAGCAGCAAAAAGAATACAAGAGAGTGGGGTGCAGTACACAGTGCATGTGTGGGGATAGGGAAGAAGAGATAGAGAGACTCTAACAAGTATGATATATGACATACGTTATGATAAATCAAGCCCTACCAAGGAGTAGCAGACGGTAACAAAGGAACACGGGCGAGCAGGGAGCAGCACAAGGTGAACATGAAGGTAATGTTGGTTTTGTAAGCGCAACAGTGCTCCGGCTGGTTAGGGCTGTTGGGTGCTTGAGTTCTAATGGAAGTAACAAGGGAGCAAGGCAGAAGGAGAGAGAGAGAGACAGAAAGAGAGAGGGAAAGAGACAGAATGAGTGTGAGAGAGCCAGAAATAAAGAGAGGGAAAGAAAGGGAAAGATATTTAGAGAGAGATTTGGAGAGGGAGAGAAAGAGAATTGCATATGGGTTCATCCTCAGCTCGGCAAGGATGAATGGATCTGCACTGATTTCCTCACCGTGGGTGATAGCACTTTTTAATTAAGGTGTGAACGAGAGAAGGATGGAGAGAGAGAGAGAGAGAGCAGAGAGAAAGAATGATGGAGATTTATCATGGCCTCGCCACAGGCCTGCAACGATTCACCACTGTGACGATTCAGTACCGATTATTTTGTTAATAGAAATTAGTATAAGAGAACACACACACACACACACACACTCAAAAATTTTACTCACCTCACAGATTTACTTAAAGCTCGGACCACCCACATAAAGTTGGCAAAAAGGATAATCTAAACATGCATTTACCAAATCTCTCTCTTTCTCTCTCTCTCTCTCTCTCTCTCTCTCTCTCTCTCTCTCTCTCTCTCTCTCTCTCTCTCTCTCTCTCACACACACACACACAACACACACACACACACACACACACACACACACACACACACACACACACAAAACCCTGTTTGCACTCTGTCTCCACTTTAGGAAATGGTTCAGATTCTTAAAGCTGTTCTCTGGCTGCCTTGAGCCATATCCCCACTCCCACCTCCCCCAGGATGGCCTTGTCAAAAAAGCACCTAGATGGCCCTGCCCATGTACCCCCTGCCTGGCTTCATCCCCAACCAGTGCCTCAATGCAGCTTAACTACCTCACTCGGACAGAGAGGCACCAATGGGTGTAATCAGGGGGCAGAGCAATGTAGCCAGGGCGTGATCTCGCGCACGTGTGCCCACAGAGAGGCTCCCAGAAAAGTGCGAAAAGCCTCGAAATGGCAGTTGTGCTAAATGCTCACCTCATCTTGAGCACACCTTCCCTGAAGTGACGTAATAGCTTCTGCCCCACGTGCGGTGACCTCTGCCCTTGTGCACAGTAACCGACACGTTGGCTTCGAATGCTCTCCACCACTCAGTTCCATAGCAGGCCGTGAGAGAGCTTGTTTTCATGGGGAAATGTGTGCCTTTTCTCCGTGGATAAACTGTGTGGGCGCAAAGAAGACCCACTTTCAATGGGCAGAATTTTGTTGTTACAACAGGATCCAAGTGTAAGACTGTGAAAGTGTGTGTGTGTGTGTGTGGGGGGGGGGGGAATCCCTTCCTTTCTGTATTCAAATTTCCATCGTTTCATGTCAGAAAATGGAGGACCCTGGGATAGCAACATGAGCATGTTTGGAAAATGAATCCATGGAGCTTTAAGGTGATGATCCTTGTCAGATCTCCGCTCACTCCAGACAGGAGCATACTCATGTGACCCTCCGGAAGCCCACCTTCACGTGACCATCCAGAATCTTGTTCGAACAGCTGTGAGGGCTGTTTTTCACAGCGATTTTGTGAGGTTTGCTTTTTATGCAGTGATGAGTTTTTCAACAGCAGCTTGACAGCTGTGTTCACTTGCATATTTGTGGAAAAACAGTGCCAGACCCAGAAATGTCACTCAAATCTCCCCTTTAGTCTGATCTTAGCATCTCCATGACCCCCTGCTGAGATATGTGTGCGTATGCGTGCGTGTGGGTGTTATTTTGCTTTCTCTTTTATCGTAAGGTACAAGAGGTACAAACCCCCCCCGTGTTCATCTGATGAAACGTCCACCAGTGATCACATGTAAAATCATATCCAGGTTTCCTCAAGAGACACTCATTTGCAGCTGATTTACACTGTGTGCTACACATCAGCCTAGCAAGGTGTTAAAGAGAAGAATGAAAGCTATACTACAAATGGTTGCTATGGAGAAATGCCTTTGTTAAAGTGAGTCTCGCTCCTAATCTGTGCTCTTTTTAGAATAATAATCATCAGAATGATACTCGCTACAGTGTGGGAGCGGTGAGCTCAAGGGTTATTATTTGTGCTAGCATTAGCTTTAGCGAGGGCCAGGCGTGTTTGTGGGAGATAACGAGGAGAGAGGGAAAGGAAATCGTCAGTGTCTGTTCAGGGTGGGGCGCTAGAAAAGAAGCTTTGTTATGCTGGATCTCATTACAGCTTTGGGGGTGACCCTTGAACCCCCAGACACAGAGTCTGTGTGTCACTTCCCGTCTTAGCTCTGAAGGCACGCTATGGGCAGGCTATTGTTCCTGGGAGGGGGAGAGATATGATCGGAGAATGGCTAAATGCTTGCAGGCTTCAATAATTAGATTGCAGGAATGCCTAGAATGATAGTTCTGGGGGTTTGGGGTTATTTTTGTAGCTTTTATATTTGAATGGTAGAGTTTTGTTACTGGTTTCAATTACTAGGTTGTAATTATGTTATGGCCATTGCTTACACTATCTGTTGGCTAACGTTTAATCATCTCTAATAGCTGTTTTGTGTGATTTTGTGTGATAAGCTTATCTATTATCTATTTGTTGCTCTCCCCGAGGTACATTTGATGTAATAGTTTATGTTCTTGATTTGTTTTGGCCCAAGAACATGAAATTGACAATAATTTGAATGATCTCGCCCTCCCTTTCTCTCTCTCTCTCTCTCTCTCTCTCTCTCTCTCGCTCACTCTCTCTCTATCCCCCTTTCTCCACCACCCAGGGGAGAAGTGCGGGGGACACCTGGACGCCAGCGACGCGGGTTACATCACGTCCCCTGGCTACCCGTTGGAGTACCCGCCGCACCAGAACTGCGAGTGGGTGATCACGGCCCCCGAGCCTACCCAGCGCATTGTGCTCAACTTCAACCCCCACTTTGAGCTGGAAAGGCTCAACTGCAGGTAGGCGGCAGGCGACTGCATGAGGGGCTCGTCCGGGAGGATCCGTAACCAGGTCTGGAGGGACGCTCACACCAAGGAGGGTTATGGGTTCAGACCAAAGCTAAAGGACTTATGGAAGAATAAGGTGCAGCTGGAGAGGAGGCTGTGTTGAAGGTTTTATGGTCCTGGACTCTAACCCACTTCAACCCCACCCCCACCTCCACCCCATGCCCACCTCCAAATCCTCCCGTAACCCCCATCTGTTTAAAATTAATTAAAATATTTTAAGGATTTTGCTTATGATGCTGAAATGGTGACTGAATGGAACTGAATGTGTGGTACGTGTCTGGGCGCGATTGTTTCAAATGTGTTAAAGAGGACTGTGCTGATTGTTGATGCAGGCATCATTTTGAACAATGAATTCTTTGTCTTTTGACTCATGATTTCAGTTCTTTTTTCTTTTTAATGATGGACTCGGTGCATTCTGATGCAGCCGGCCTGGCTACATGACAGTTGAAATTCCAGTCAAACCTTGCAAGACTTTAGATTAATTGGTCATTACTCTGAACGAAGCTAATCCCTAGCCTCATTTACTCTCCCTTTTTGATGCTTTATATTGTCTGTTAGTGGGTTTTCCTTCGGAACAAATTTTAAATCCTACCCACAGCTCCTCGCCCCCCGAGGGCCGGCGTGCATGTTAGTGTTGGGGGTTGGGTGACTCTCTCAATGGCATCCGGAACCTTCTAACAGTAAAATTAAAAAAAGACATTAAAAGACGCTGCCCCTGCATTTGACCAGAGCCCACACGGAAACCACTGATTTAGTTTACAGAAAGGAACCGATAGGGATTTGGCTGCAGTCATGATTCTGGACATTTCTGTGTGTTTCTGGTGGGGTGGGTGGACAGGGGGGTTATCTGTTATCTCCAGCCCAAAGCCAGAATGAAGGATGGCGTGAGAGAAACCAAAAGATGCCCGAAACCCAGGCCAAGTGCCTCCATCTTTCCCCTCGCTCCCTCTTCTCTGATTTGCGGTTGGGGGGGTGGAACATGAAGCCCGTGCCTCTTGCATCGCCTCGCTTCGGGACCCCCCCCATCGCCGCGGCGAGGGTGGGCCACGGGGAGGGGGTGGCGGGTTTCAGATCTGAAGCTTCACGAATGGAGCCAAACAAGCAGCCTGCCCTGGCGCGGGTTATCCACAGTCCCCGTCTCCCTGGATTGGCGGAATATGGAGGTTTCTAGGTCAGCATAGGATTTGGCGGGGGTAGAGCGCCCGAGGTGCTGATCCGGGCTGCAGCGGGAGCACAAGCTCCAGCAGATCAATAGGAGGAAGCACTGTGGCCAGCAAGCGCTCACTTGCGCGCTGCTCGTGCGCTTTACTATAAAGGCAATGCTACTGTTATCTTCCCGCAACATCTGTTCTAGAACACGGCATGCAAATTCCAGGCCGCCGGTCCGATTCTTGTGCACACTTGCATGCACTTGACTTGGACAAGCGTGCGTAACAACCGGGAACAATGATTACAGCTGCGTATTCTTGTGATTGCGCTCTAGTGGCGTATTAAATTCAGCGCATTATACTTATCCGGAGGCAACTGCTCATTTACCTTAGCAGTTGCACACTAAGTCATTACAGTAAAGCAGGTGTTTGAAAGGTCACATACAGAAATGCAGAGGTTAGAGGGTAGAAATGATTTATGGAAATATCATGTTTACTTAGAAGAACCAAAGCATAACCAGGAAGCCCTGGGCATGGCTGATCGACATTGCTTGTTGTGGTTGGTGACTGATTCATTAGTGTTAGGTCTGCAATTGAGCTGTTTAGTGGTGAGGTGGACCACACACAGTGTGTGTAAACCAATCCACAGAAACACACCATGTCTCCCTCTCTCTCTGTCATTCATGCACGCACACACACATATATATGCACTCACTCACACACACACACACACACACACACACACACACACACACACACACACACACACACACACACCCACCAGCCCTGAAGGACTTGTTTCACCCAGTTACACTGTGGAGATATTTGCTGCCATTCGTGATTTCGTGTGGCTTAGAAATAAGTGAACAATTACAGAGGAGCGACAAATGAAAGACCAAAAGCAAATGAATGATTGAAAGAAAAGGGAGTGCCACCCAAAAACCCCCGCCAAACCCATCGTCCTCCTCCTCCCCTCTCCTCCAATCCTGTCCTCCTCGACCTCCCCTCTCCTCCCCATCGCGCCTCACGCCGTATCTGTTTTTCTGCATGTGCTCTACAATGACTCATCGTCAGCGCACCAGAGCAGGCGTGATTGAAAGGCTCTGGCCAACTACACACACACACACGCACACACACACACACACAAACACAAAATTCCATTTGCATTCGCCCTGTACAATGGCATGGCTCCAAGTCACCCTGAGGGGCTGCTCTCTTACTGGGATCTTCTCACTCCCAGTGCTCAGGCCACACTGGGGCTCACCACTGTGCCTGGATAACACCCCCCCTCCTCCCCACACACACACCAACAAACACACCAACACACACTCACACACACACGCACAATTACTTTTCTGGAACTCATATAGTTAAGGCGCGTAAAGCTCTGGTAGCAATCACTTTTCCAAGAGCTCGGTAGTGTCGTCGCTCTCTGAGGAGCCACTTCAGCTGTGAATTTCAGGCCGGAAGATTCCAGCCGCCTGCCAAATGGCTCTTACCTCAGGGACTGTAAGCGGATTGATGTGAAATAAATGCAATAAAAAAAGTAGATGAAATCTCGGGCTATATCTTTAATGTCGTCCCCCTCCTTCTCCTCTGCCAGAGGGAAAGAGATGGATAACTGAGGCCTACTATGGCTATAGGTGCTGCGCTGTCTCCCTTTTGTTCTTTGTTTGTGTTTCTGTCTTTCGCATCCTTATTTTCTCACTGCAATATTCAGTCTTTATTCATGTCTTAACAGCCTCTTCATCCTTTTTGCTCTCTAGCTTCGTTCACTTTCGCTCTCCCTCTCTCTGTCTCTCACGTTCTCTCTCTTTCTCATTCTTTCCCTTTTTCTCCCTCTCCCTCTCTCTCCATTTTGCTTCTCTCTCCTTTTCCCTCCCCCTTCCTTTCCCTCTCGCGCTCTCTCTTCTCTCCATCTCTCCATCTCTCCCTCTCTCTCTTTCCCTGATGGATGTGTTTGAGGTATTTATTTCTCCCAGCAGGGGATTAAAGCATTGCGAGTGTATTCTCTTCACACCCCCACACTGATCTACACAAGACAAAGCCTTTACTGACACCTTAAACAGTCTCTCTCTCCTCCCTCTCTCTCTCTCTCTCTCGATCGCTCTTTCTCCTGCTCACCTTATTTTATTTCTACACGACTTGCATGAATATCACAGGCTGACAGGGGGGTGGGGTGTAAGCAAAGCACATAGGTGTTATTTCATTCTTTTATTTAAGTGCTGCTCCTGCTCACTGATGCTCGTGATACAAGCTAAACATACGAAAGCACATTTAGTGAGAGGCGGACGTGGAAGCGTGTACATGGACACAGTTAAACGCGACAGGTAACAGGTAACGGGCAACGGGCGACGCATGATGCATGACAGGCGCCGGGCGATGGGCTCGGTTCTTGGCCGGGGCCTTTCCCACAGCCTCATTAGCGGCAGAGTGCACGAAATCTCTGAGACAGTACAGGGTGAACGTGTTCGTGGGGGCGGGATCGATATGTGAGCCCCGCCCTGACGGAGCACAGCATGAGGACATGACTGACGAGATCACGGATCTCTTAACTAGAGGCTAGAAAAGTCACGTTCTGATATTCTGGTATTCAGAAGAGTGCTCACACCTAGTGCTGTACTCAGCACTACTGTAAACTCCTAAAGCAGCCTTTGAAACTAAACACTGTGTGTATGTGGAAAACCCTATTTCTTTGAACTTTATTTGTTTGGACACAGACATAGTAAAGTATATATGGATCCACATATTAATCCACTTCAAGGATTATCCACTAATCCACTTCAAGATCCATATCTAGATTTAAATTCCTTATTAGCTAAGTGGATTTTTTTTTTGACTCTAATGGTGTACTTGCATCAAATGTATTCTATATATATCCCAAATGTATCTGTTAGCCTATATTGTCTCTCTCTCTCTCTCTCTCTCTCTCTCTCTCTCTCTCTCTATATATATATATATATATATATATATATATATATATATATATATATATATATATATATATATATATATATATATATAACCTTTTGAACTTTACTACAATTTTCTCTCTCTCTCTCTCTCTCTCTCTCTCTCTCTCTCTCTCTCTCTCTCTCTCTCTCTATATATATATATATATATATATATATATATAATTTAGCCATTATTAGCCATTGGGCTTAGCATGTTAAGGCATTACTTTGAAAAGTGAATAATCTTTGTGAAATAGGTCAGTGGCATTTTTACTGGGGCATTACAGTGTCATTGACGGCTTTACTGCGCCATTGAAATGTCATGTGATTGATTCTTTTTTAGAGAATGGGAACTATATCATGAACCTGATATTGAATGAATAATCGATTTAAGCTAGCACAGAAAAAAATCAACTTCACCCCAACCACGCACACACCTGCAGACATGGAAACAAAGTGAAGAAAATAATTTTTTTCCGTTTCCCCCTGGTTTCGCCACCACTGTCTGCCTCGCTCATCCTGCCAGTGCGGAGAAGCTCTCCTCTTCCCGGCTCAGCTGAAGACGGCAGCTCCTCCCTTCTCCGAGGAGTGCTCCCCTGCACCTCCTTAATATTTCAGAGGCACTTATAGTGTATTAGCCCTAACCGCTTCGCCTCACCTCAGGGGACTGCCTTGCGGCTTTCTCTTAGCTTTACTTAATTTCAATTTCAGCGGCTTGGCCAGCAAGAGAGAGCACTTGGAACACATCCCAAAGCCACTCGGCCAGGAGCACAGGCGCATGAGAACGAGCGGACATCGGATCATCTGGAGTGGCGTGAGAGGATCAGGGACCGGCTAAACCACACTGGCGATTCTTGTGTAGAAACATCAGAGGTTGTAATGGACAAATTGTTCAATAAGATGATGAATCTATGTAGTGTTTGAGGGGAAAAGTGGACAGTGTGTGTGTGTGTGTGGGGGGGGGGGGGGGTAATTTCAATTTAATGCAAATTTGATCTTAAGTGAGATTTCAGTCAGCCTGCCCTTGTCTAGATTCTGCCTTTGGGCAATTCCTGACTAAATATTACAGTAGTCATCTGTACTTATTTACCAGACAGCTGGCTTGAAAAAGGAAACAGACATACCAGTCTGAGGTCTTCTGTGGAGAAGCCAAGTGTGAGGAGGTTGAAAGTCTAATGGGGACAGATAGGCATTACCCACCACGTTCCTGGGTGAGGGGTGGGAGCGACATCTCTCTCTTTTGCATTTCTCTTGGTATATAACTATGTGCACAGTCCCACTAACACCACAGAAGCAAGAGAATAAGCTCAGGGAAGCGTTCCCGCTGTGTCTGTCTCTTTCCCTCCCTCAGGAAGAGCTCGTCTTGGGGGGGGGGGCGCAGACAGCGTCCGGCTCAAGGGAGCAGGTTGGGCTGAAAAATATGCCTGAACAACACAGAAGGTGTGAAAGCCAATTAGCTGTTGACAGGGAATTAGGAAGCCAGTGAGAGTTGAGCGACGGGAAAAGGCAGGAAGAGAGGAAAGGGAGATGGAGAGGAAGAGATAGAGAGAGAAACGAGCAGGGAGGAAGGGAGGCAGACTGACACATGTCTGAACATGAGACATGAGACACTCCTACACACACACACACACACACACACACACACACACACACACACACACGCACTCATTTCTCTCTGTCTAGGGAGGAATCATTTCAACTCACCAACCCCCTATTATATTGCACATACACAGACATTACACATTGCGTTGTTGTAAACAATACATTGTACATTGTTAATCCCAGTGAGCAGTGCAAAGCCTTTACAAAGCAAACCAGTTAAGCGTGAAACAGTGGACGCACATGACAGTGGACGCACGGTGACGTGACCACCGTGTTGGGGGGCAGGTGTCCGGCATATTTCCCCACCGTGGAAGTGGCTTCTGTCCCACAGGAGTGGTACCGAGAGGGTCAATATCCGTGTCTGACTCACTCGCTCATCTGTGCTAATCCACGACAGCTGAAAGCCTCAGCAAAATCAATTACAACCTAATTACACTCACACACAGTTTACAGCCCTTTATCTTTGGCATGTGTGTGAGTTTGAGTGTGCTGCAGCAAAATGGAGTGCTTTCTCTTCTTTCATATTCATATATATTCTATATATATATATATATATATATATATGTAGTGAGAGAGAGAGAGAGAGAGAGAGAGAGAGAGAGAGAGTCATAATTTTAGTGAAGTTACAACAATTGTACTTCACTACAATTTGGAATATGTTTTACAATACACCGCAGTTACTATAAATAATTATATACTTTAATTTATAGTTAGTTAGTCTGAAGTGCCCAGAAACAATGAAAAGCTAATTTACAGGCATCTCTTCCTGTAAATGGCAGCACAACACACACATGAAATTTCCACATCTCATCCAAACACTTCCATTTCAAAACTTATATATATGCTTTATATGTCAGTATCCTATCTAGGCTGATTGGAGGCTGAACCTCTTGAGTGTTGATTAGTTTCAGGTCTAAATTTGCACTCACTGGTGTACCTGAAGCCCCTTAGAGTGCAGTCAGCTGGTGGTGGTGCAGGGATTGGAGGAGGAACCAAGGAGTGCCAAACCTCTGCCACACCTGTGCCTCCATGTCAAACTCAGGGGCCTTATGTAGTGTCAGGTTTACACACACACACACACACACACACACACACACACACACACACACACACACACACACACAGACAGACATTCCGGGGCAGACGTGGAGTCAGGAATCATTCAGCCAGGCAGAAGAAGAGTGTACTGCAGGGTGGGAGGTTTGGGGTGGGGGGGGGTTCAAAAATGCACTTTGTCATGACTTTGTCCCCATGGGCCTGGTCTGAAGGCTGGCCACAGGCCCAATGAGCTGTGCCTCAGGGCAAAACGTCAGCAAAGACTTATGCACTCTCCACGGGCAGATCCAAATTTCAAGCCCAGACAAACGCTCTGTTCAGTGTTGCATAGAGAACTGTGGTCAGAAGTAGATACAGCATGTCACTGCTGCAGCTCGAAGGCTTAAAGCTTCAGTCTGTGTCTTCACAGCGGAAAGATTCGCCCAACCAGCAGAACTTTGCGGCTCCTATAAATAAACAAGCTGCTCTAATCGTTTAGCAGTCAACAGCCAACGGCATAAAAACAACGAAGGCTAGAAGTGACTTCATCTACTTATCATCCTTAGCAAATGAGTGGGAGAAATCCTCCCATTGGAGCTGAGGGTGGGAAATGATAGCTGTTCCTGGGAAGTACTGGATAATCACTGGCTAAATGGGCCTACAGTAAATGCACGTAAATTGAATGTCTGACCACGATTTGGGATGTTAGTTGGTCTGGTTGGCTTTTGAACCATGAAGCTAATATTGAGGTTAATAGCTGGGAAACAGGAATAGTTCTGGATTTTGGCCTCATTTCAGTTTTGATTTACAAGTAATAGCGGCATGTAGTGCTTCATTCATGCTTCTGTAGCGTAGAGGGCCATTGAGACACCCCGTGTGGATATTTTGGTACAGCATGAGATGTGGATGGAATGAGATTATTTTGCTGAGACAGCTGGGTTTTGTCTTCTGCTTCTGAAGTGACAACCAAGAATGTGTGCTTGCTGTAGGAAAGCAACAGGTTACTGTGGGTCAGAGGGGACCCTGGGTCAGTTTCAAACAAGCATCTCTCAAATTCCCTTCAGCTAAAAGTTCATTTGCTGCCCATTTAATATGACTTCAGGGTCTGCTCCTTCATTGCCCTGTTGTTCCTGTAAGCATGTCACACAACCATTGGCTCTGGACGTCCTTTGTAACCAAAATGTTTGGTTTTCCTCAAATGTCATCTGCATTTCCTTTTAACCTGTTTTGGTAGTGTTCGACTGGACCAGTTCCTGGTTGGGTTTATTGCTGGTTTTATTTACGTAGTTCACAGTGTGACTAGCCACACTCTGAAGGAAGTGTAGTGCTGTTCTACTGGCTCTGCTACCAGTCTGCCGCCACGCACCCTGCCGAACCAAATCTCAGTGGCCCTAAGGTAATCCAACTGCCTCTGCTCTCCTTCCCCTCCCAGGTACGACTTCATCGAGGTCCGAGACGGTGACTCGGACTCGGCCGACCTGCTGGGCAAGCACTGCAGCAACATCGCTCCTCCTGCTATCATCTCCTCAGGCCCTGTTCTCCACATCAAGTTTGTGTCTGACTACGCTCACCAGGGGGCAGGCTTCTCACTGCGCTATGAGATCCACAAGACAGGTGAGAGAACTCCCACCTGCTTCTCTGTGTAGGAGTGGGGCCCAAAGCCAGTGCCGAGCCCTTTCGTCGGAGTGGCTATTGGTCAAGACCTGTAGGACGCCCACCCACTCATTCGACAGACGACTCACATCTCAATATGCGCATCTCAGTATCACCTAATTCCAGACCCAAGACATTAAGAGGGGCTGCAAAACAACAAGGCAGATTAAAATTCAGATGCATTTTAGTTGTTTTCTTTTTTTTAGTAACATTTTTTTTATACTAGAAACTGCATATTTTAGATACAAAATATAGCTTGAGGAGTTGAATCTAAGAGGCAAAACGTAACATGTTGTCATTGTTCATCCTCCCCCACCCCATGATCAGACGTTCTTCTTAGCCGAGTATCAACCTGAGTATCAGTGTGTCAAACACAGGCTTTGGCTGCACAAGGATTTTTTGAAGGCTACAAATAGCTCAGGTGGTTCTTTCCTGCGATTTCAGGGCTGGCATCGGCATTGAAAAAAAAAGATAGGAAAAATGAAAAAACCTTGTAACTGTGTCAACCCCACACAACCTTTTCCTCCTGCTTCCGGAAGGTCGTGGGGTCTCCTGGCTACAGTGGCACAGGCCAAAGCACCTCCTTGAAATTACTAAAATGCTCCCAGACCAATTAAACATCAAGGGAAATGGTGAAGAAAGTACACTGAGTTTGGGGAAGGGGTGTTGGGGGGTGGTTGGGTGGGGGGGCGTTGTGGGCCGAAGAGGCAGGGTTGGGGTTGGGCGGCGGCTAAACGCTTGACTCTCTTTATCCCTCAGCAAACATGCCAGGAATGCCTGCCTAACTGGCCTCTGATCTCCTGTCCTTGGGGGATGAGCGGGCTGGTGAGGAGAGAAGATGACGGTCAGGGTTGGATGGCCGTGGAGGGCAGGGCTGCCCTGCTGGTAGACTGCAGGAGCAGCAAGCCTGAGAAGTGGCCCTGGACTGTGTTCAGTCACCGGCCGAATGGCAGTCTACAGGAGGACATTTAGTTCAACTAAAATTGCTTAGCAGACCCGTTCCTAGCATTAACTAGTCACTTTCTTTTTTTTTTTCTTTTTATGTGTTTTACTGTGGTTTAGGTCTTCTGAGTGCAGACTAAGTAGTAAGTTTATTCCTGCCCAAAAAAAATAAGTGTTTCCAGAAAATGAACTCAAAAGTATCTGATATATGTAATGATGACATTGTCACTGCCGTTACATCATAATATGAGCATACAGACCAAAAATCCGTGAATGACTTGGAGTGATTCCTTGGAAAAGGGGTGATACTATTGCCCTGGCCTTCCCCGATGGGTGTCACCTCCACCCATGCTTGTCTGTTTCCAGAGCTCGGTCAGCTCAGTCACGTAATATGACACATGACTAGTTTTGTACACTGACAAAGCACGACAGCCTGGTGTGAAGGCAAGCCACGTGTGTGGCATGTGTTTGTGTGTGCGGCATATGTTGCGTGCAGCTGGAGGAGACCCTTACTACCCGGTGCTACTGTGGGTGTTCACGCAGGTTCTAGGACAAGCACTTCAACCAAAGCCACAGTTTATAGGCAAAAACACAGGAGGGTGCCATGCAGACATGCAGAAGAGATGGGTTGTGTGTGTGTGTGTGGGGGGGGGGGTGGGTGGGTGGAGAGAAACCACTACACCCTCCACATAGAGAGAGTTTTGTTTTGATCTTGCCACAGATTGAGCCGCTGAGCGCGTCCGCAAAATTGCATCTGTTTATGAGGGGAGGTGTCTTTGCCCAAGATATCTTTCTAAAGCATCTTTCTAAACACTCCTCTGAAGAGATGGACCATCACTGCTGCACTTGTCTGGAAGTGGGTACATCACATCGAATCCTCACCGGTCCCCACTGGCCTGCAGGAAGCGGGTACATAGCATCGAATCCTCCCTGGTTCCCACAGGCCGGCAGGAAGTCGACACGCCACTCTGTGGCCCGGCCGGACCAGCCCAGACGCTTTCTGACCCCCCTAAGGGAGTGACCAATCCCGTCTGTTCCTTTCATTTCATTCTCATTGGACAGCTGGGGCAGGGTGTTATGTAAGGTAGCAGCAAAGAGCCGACTGTTTGCGGCTGGTTGACTCTCCTCGGTTTTTGGCTGCTGGATCTCTAGTGTAAACTATAAGAGCGGTTGGGAGACACTCTGAGCACAGTAGAATAAGTAGTTTAACTGTAAGTATGAAGATTAACTGTTAGTATTGTAGAACTCTGTAGCAAGATTTGGGTTATTTACTCACAGCCAGAAAGACCCCTATTGTAAGAAACATCTGTAAATACCTTATAAGAATGCCACATATAATACCTATATAAAATGTGTCAAGTAACTACCATACTAAAATTATAAACTTATCTAATTTTTTAAATCTAAAATTATAATGATCATACATGATTTTATTTACAAATATTTTGCAAACAGGCAAACATAACATAACATGATATAGTATAGCTGCTCCACCAAGATGGCTTGGTCCCTCCAGACAACAGTAAGCAGTTCACATCTGGTTCTGATCAGTAGAGTTGGCTAAGAAGGTTTCTCACTGAATGTGATTCCCAGCAAAACCACAGCTGGAATCCAAAGTAATACAACTGGCCAATGATAGTGATAATGGTGGAGGAGAGGAGGTGGGCTCACATATAGTCCTCTTTGTTGCTGATCTAGTGTGATGCAAGTGGAATGTGGGTGTCTGTTAGGACCCCCCCCCCCCCCACACACACACACACATACACACACACACCTACCTACCTACCTATCTGGACAGTTTCTTGTCTCCTTCAAGCAAATTCAAATTTTTCCTTTTATGGCACTGCATGAGGAGCAGGTTGGAACTGGCCAAAGGAAGCACACATTAATTCTCAACCTCCCAGGTACAGAGCTGTTTAAAAAATGTTGCAGAGAGAAATTTATTTAACCCCCCCTGCCCCTTATAAAAACTCCAGTCCTCGTATTAAGTCCTCAAAGCTTGACTCCTATGTGTTTACAGTGGGGGAGCTGATAATTAAAAGCATTAAAGGATTTAACCCATAACCCACTAGCCGGACTAATCTTGTTTATCTCTGACCCCCATTATACAGCCATCCTCTTTGAACCCTTCTGCTTTCCACTGGGGAATTAACTGAACCCCTCCTCCATCTCTCTTAGTCTCATCACACACCACCCAGAGGACAGTCCTGACCCCTTCCATGTACCCTGTTTTTCTGCCCCAGTTCAAGTCACGCACACCAACACGCCACCCCACCCCACCCCCGCCCCCACCCCCACCGATTCAGTCATGTGACCATGACGCTGTAGCTGTAGGCTATGGGGCCTTTGGGCCCAATGGTGGACACGACACTCTTCCCCTGTCTTCACCTGCGGTGGAGCAGTCTGGAGGTCATCCTGGTCACTCAGTGGAATTTACTGCCACATTAACAACAGCCTCAAGTCTCTCACTCTCTCTGTCTTCCTCTCCACTCAACCAGAAACCAATGGCCATTAAGACCCAGTGATTTAACTACCTGTCCATCGCTGTCTCTACGCTGGAAGGGACTATAGCTGTGGAAAGAGCCCTTAACTCTCAGCTGCTGGTAGATAGCGTCCACTGTCGACACATTGCCCACCAGCGCCAGTTATAATGACATGGGAATGTGCACCAGAGATGTTCAACCATGCGGTGCACTTCACATTCCCTTTTGGTTCAGGCACCTGTACTGGGAACTGCACTGGAAGCAACCGGTTCCCAGTCGCCGGCGCACTCACAGGACAGAGGTTAAGTTGTGAATTTCCCAGTTCCACTTAACCTCGTAAGAGGGGACACCGCACTCCAAAAACACTTCTGCTACAGGCCTTAAATTTGAGAATGTGTCTTTGTGTCATGCCTCATACGTTTAATCTCGAGTGATCGACAGGGTGAAACACATCATTCCACCCGTGGCTGAACAAAAGAAAGTTCTATATAATTGATTATGATTAGAATTATCTTTGTGCCTCTCCTCTGGGCTTCGAAGGTTCTTTGCAGAGTTTCTGGAGTTATAGTTCTTAGAGGTTGTTTGAGGTAAAGTGATCTGAAAGTGCAGAATAAGGCAGACAGACCACCAGGCTAGATGCTGCTCACTGGACTTTCATGCAAAGCAGGATATTCCCACCTAAGGCCACATGCCAGGTTTTTGCTCAGCAACTAACGCTGCTCCCATGCCCAGCCCAGGTGGGACGGTCATGGTAATGAGCTTATGTGTGGGCGGGGTGGAGGGTGTGGCCTGAAGAGCATGTGTGTGTGTTTGTGTGTGTGTATGTGCTTATGCGCTTGTGTGTGTGTCTATGTGTGTGTTATGCATGCTGTGTGTGTGTGTGTGTGTAGGATGTGTGATGTCAAACTGGGAGAGGAAGAGGGAAACAAGGTAGTTGAAGAAGTCTTCAACAGGACTGTCTACATCACACACACACACACACACACACACACACACACACACACACACACACACACACACACACACACACACACACATATATATATATATATATATATATATATATATACATCTTCAGGGGAATACAGTCTAGCACACACATACACATCTTCAGGGAAATACAATCTAGCACACACACACACACACGTATCTGGAATACAGTCTAGTGCTTTCTGATTCAGTATTAAAAAAGGAAAAAGCCCAGCAGTAGTCTCACATACACCCACACACAAACACACACACACACACACACACACACACACGTACACACACACACACGTACACACAGCACAGCACTGTGTGGATTTCACTGCTGATGTTTAGCTGCTGGAGGGTTCTCATTCCCCTAGCACTGACTGTACCACAGAGTGCTTGCTTCTGCTACCTGCCTCCACACACGATTATGGAGTGCTCTTAATATCAGCATTTGTGGCAGCAGAATGAAAGCAGGAAAATCATTTGCAAAAAAAAAATTTCAAAGACAACAATGCTAGAACCATCACATAGCTTTACATTTATATATATATATATATATATATATATATGTGTGTGTGTGTGTGTGTGTGTGTGTGTGTGTGTGTGTGGGTGGGACAGAGATCGTATGGGTTTACACTGAGTACCATGCTAGAATCCTTTTTGGACATTAATCCGACAGTGGCACTTGCGTTCTTGCGCATGCACAGATTTGTGAGTGTGTGTTTGAGTGCCAGCACAGATGCCGTGGTCTGTAGTAGAAGCATTCGTCGAAGGACATATACTGTCCTTGTGTTTTACATTTAGCTTGTAAACACTCCAGGAGCCCGTTAGCTTTGGTTGCCTTTGCAAGAATACAGAGACTGTATGTGGATGGTATCCAGAATTACCCACGATCCCTTGCTCTCTAGGTGTCTTGATCCTGTTCATAAATGGCCAAGTGTCTGAACAAAAATTCAGAAAAGAGGAAATGAGGAATAACACGCTTCAGAAATGTTACACAAGATTTGGGCTCACCAGGCTTCTTCAGCTCTTCTCTGCATCAACCTCTTAACCCCTAACCTCTTAACCCCTAACCTCTACTCTCTTTCTTGAGCCAATGATGGCATGGCTTTGGTAAACATGCTATGTGCTAATGTATGATCACTTTTTGAGTGGGTGGACATCCCATGAGCTGTTCTGTGCTGTCATGGAAAATAATATCCTTGGGCACGGCACCATATGTGAAAGAAGGAATGAGTGAAAAAGAATGAAAAGTGAACGAGAGAAAGGCAGAAAGAGAGAGAGAAAGAGAGAGAGGACTGAGCCTTGTGGTGGGCACTGTTCATTGATGTGCATTTCCACAATGACTCAGCACGTCTGCCTCATCTCTGAGAGGGAGCAGGGCAGTATGGGAAACTCGCACGAGCCGCATCTCTGCCTGAGATCAAGGTGCGCTACCTGCCACGCATAAATCTGCATATCAGATGAGCGGCAGGGCCCCAGTGGATGCCCACTCGGGCTTGTGCTTGCTGCGTGGCGCATCTCTCCCCCTTGATCCTTTGTTTTCTTGGCCCTTCATTTCTAACTCTACTTTCCTCTCTCTCTCTCTCTCTCTCTCTCTCTCTCTCTCTCTCTCTCCCTCCCCCAGCACCGTCTCCATTTCTCGCTTGTTACATTCTGTTGTTCTCCCTCTCTCTGCCAAGTTTAGTCCTCCTGTATCCACCCCTCCCCTCCCCCCCGGGACACCTGGGAAACACATGCAGAGAATGCTGAGCTGTCCCAAAAACAACCGGCCAGATGCAAAGAATCCTGCACTGTGCAGAAATCAACGCCCCAGATGTTTTCCAGGAGACTTACGAAATGTTTATGAAGCGTTGTGAGCAGGGCTTTTTTTTGGCAACAGTATGTTGTAGTGTTTTCAAATATTCACACATGCTGCTGAATCGATTAGAAACATATATATATATATATATATATATATATATATTTTTTTTTTTTTTTGCATACCAAGATGATGATAAATGCACTGCTGAAACTAATTTATTCTTGTTTCATTTACTTGGAGTTTTATGTTTTCTACAGTTTTTGTGGCGTTACCAGCAGCGGAATTTCATTCATCCCTCTCCTTCCATTGCATTCCAGGGTCGGAACACTGCTTCCGGAACTTCACCGCCTTGACGGGCGTGATCGAATCGCCCGACTTCCCTGACAAGTACCCGCACAACCTGGACTGCTCGTACATCATCTTCACCCCTCCCCAGACGGAGGTCACCCTCATCTTCAAGACCTTCGACCTGGAGAACGACCCCTTGCTGATGGCCGAGAGCGACTGCAAGTACGACTGGCTGGAGGTGTGGGACGGACTTCCTCAGGGTGAGACCCTGGATGCTTCAGAGGGTCCCTGTGTGCTTGGGGGTCATGTATTGGTGGGGTTGGGTTGGGGTGTTTCGCTTAGGAGGAAATGCACTCATTCAGGGAGATCCCACTAAAACCTAATGAGGAAAACTTCTTAGCTGGTTAAAAAAGTTCATTTCTGACATTTGTACATGATCCACAATATCAAGAAGTGCACTGTTCATCCAGAAAAGCTCAGTGTCCCCTGGGACTCACTGACTATTTTCACATTTAGGTCTAAATCTTGCTACAGTTTTAGTAGCTGTAAAATAATGAGTTTTCTCACTGTCCTACTACTTGCCACATAATCACTGACTGAATATTTCAAGCACTGACAAGCAGCAAGAGCTTGTTATACAGTATCATACTTATTTTCTGCCAAACGAACCACTAAATCCTCTCATAGCAAGTCAGCGGTGGTCTCCTGAGTGGGTGTGGAAGAGTTCCTTTTAGCTCAAGGTCGCACTTGTCGAGTTCTCCCTTCCTCTTAAGAAAATGTGTTGATCTGTAAAAGGCCATGGGCTTCCTCGATGACTTACTTCCTGTTTTTTCTCTTACCTCATCCACCATGGAGGCACCCCTTCCTTTTTGGAACGATCAACCGTTTGACCGTCTCCTCTAGAGGAGCACATTTACAAAGGCTATGGTGCTTGTGCTGAAATTGGGGTCATCTCAGGCAAGTGGGCTCAGAGCAGTTAGGGGTTTTTGAATGTTGCAGGTATTGGTTTTGTTTATCAAGTTCCTGCATGTGTATGTAGTAGCTATCGGTCAGTATTAATAGACGTGTAATAGGCGTGTCGCTCCCAACAGCAGTTTTATGAAAGTGCCTCTCTCCATTCCACATCATCCTTCCTCCAACCACAACTGATATCATTCAAAATTTATTAACTCTACAAGCCCATCTATTTATATCTTTTTAAAAATATATTTATATACCTATCTATTCATACAGTATGGAGCCCTGCCAACAAAGCTACAAACAATGATCTCAAGGATCACCTTCTTCGAGCTGCATTTAGAAGGTCAGAGGTTCTCATCTTCTAATGGCACAGTGTGAGCATGGTGTTATGGCCCACTCACCTGACTCACCACTTCATTACCAGCGCTCCTGTAGGTGTTAGTGCAGGGAAAGTCATTTGGCCGTAGTGGCTGCCTGTAATTCAAGGGCTGTAACTTCAAATTCAAATGAGTCGTCAATGAGAAGGCCTTCTAATCCCGGCCAGGGAGTGGGATTGGGAACGAGGAGTCATGATGTGAGTCATCAGTACTAGGAAGAGGGAATCCCCCAGTCTCCATACCCCCCCCCCCCCCCACACACACACACATTTGAGGCTGTTGTACCAGATGTCTTACAGTCAGAAATATCTCCTAAGCACTACGTCTATAAACTGGCTCAATGCTGGACTGCTGGTCTTGAATCAGTTTATATTGAGTTTGGGCTGAGATTGGCAGTCCTGCTGCAGGGTGTTTTATGAACAGTAACCTTGCTAATAAGGTCTGGGTTTATGTCCGAATCAATACAAAGCTGCCTGCTACTGTATTACCCTGGTGTGTCA
>NC_137514.1:15817500-15822500 GCF_041902795.1 Electrophorus electricus | reverse complement strand
GTTCCTCATTTGTGGCCTGTTGTCTGATGTATACACGCACAAACCATAACATTCAGGGCCATTTACATAAACATTTTCACGTTTTCATAAATAGTCACAAAAATCCCACAGGCCTGATGACAGCTACACATCCTGTTTATCATGGAAATTTCTATATATTCATCTTACAAGGCAAGCAATATATCTGTCACACACTCTCACGGCTGCAGAAAGAAACAGCACACAAAGCGATTTATCCCCCCTCTGTGGTCCCTGTGCCTGAGAGAGGTGGGGGTGATGGAGGGATAATGGAGAGGAGGGTGGAGGATAGTAAGAAGCACTGTGTAATACTAAGTACCTCAATATATATATATATATATATATAACACATATATCTCCAACAAGAACCAGCTCTTGCTCTCTACAGCTTCATTTGCATGGAGCTTGAGCAAGGCATGGCATGGAGACAGGGGGACTGAGAAGAAAGGAACGTCTCAAACGGGCAGCCGATCGAGCTGGTGCCTCCCTCTTGTCGTTACTTTCGGCAGGGATGCTGGGGAGCAGTGGAGTTTTGGGGTGTTGTATCAGCCCATTCTCTTATTCGGGGTCTTCGACAGGTTTCGTGTTCTTTCGCTTCTTCCTGTTTGCCCCACTTTCGTCTTTTGTACAAACTAGACCCAAGGTCGTGAATACTTAAAAGACTTAGAGACCTTTCCTTCCCCCCCCCCCCCCCCCACACACACACAGATGCACACACACTTATAA
Organism: Electrophorus electricus; assembly: GCF_041902795.1. NCBI lineage: Eukaryota > Metazoa > Chordata > Actinopteri > Gymnotiformes > Gymnotidae > Electrophorus > Electrophorus electricus. The sequence continues at coordinate 15,821,756 of NC_137514.1, read as the reverse complement.
GGGACACAGGATGGGGTCATTACATTTTCATGACCTGTCACTCATTGAGACACAGCACGTTCAACTAAATTATTTAATTTACTCCAGCTAGTCTTCATCGTTCAAATGGATGAGAGACTTTCTACATCACGCAAGGAGTCTCCCTGCTCTCAGTACTGTTGTCAGGCAGATTCTGGCCCTTGGTGAAAAGATGAGCTCCTCATGTAAAGCTCATCATTTAGCTAATCAGCGTATCTCCATAATTCCCAAAATCTTGTACATGAGAAATGGTGTGGGAGTTTTAGTGTGGTAGCCACACAAATAACTGCCAAGCCAAGCAGAAGTATGTTACCCACCCATATTTGTCTTTTTATTAGCAGATGTACTGCAGTAGCACTGTAAATATGCTTACATAATTACAGATGGCTGCCTAAAGCACAAAATTAGGTGTAAGGTAAATAAGATATTACTGGGATTTTCTGGGGTTCACAGTTGGCAAAAAGCACTCATGGTATTTTGGATGTAATATGATGGACTAAATATGCACCCATCTTATTTCTGTATTACATCAACTGATTTCAATATACATGGCCTATTCTTATGATGACTGCCTGGATTCTCGTGTTGCACATATCTCATTTCTGTGCCTTATTAACCTTTGGCCTGATAATTAGGTCCATTGGTGCATGTCAAAGACCATGGTGGAGCTATTCCTAGAATCTTTCACCTTAAGGTAGACAGAACCAAAACAATGGGTATTGGCAATTCAGTACTTCACTTAAACCATATCATCATGTATCCTAAACCTTTATCTTTAGTGGTTAGAAACAAGTCCATCTCTTCTATAATTTTCTACAGTATTTTCCTTTTCTCTTAAGGTTTTTAGCTCTTTAGTTTTGCAGCTGCTTTCCCACTGTGTTCTTAAAACTCATGAATATTTTTATCTTACTTTTTTCATTGTGCTTCCTGTATTTCCTGTTGACTAATTGGCGACAGCCAACTGTTTGTTTTGTAGCGCTAGTTGTCCATCTAGTCTTTCTGTTTATCTTCCTGGTTCAGCCAGCTCACTCTCTGATTTCATATCTGATTTCATTGTCCCACTGAACCATTACAGGTATGTTTCTTTGCAAGGGTCCTCTTTGATACAGCACACACACACACACACACACACACACACACACACACACACACACACACACACACACACAGAAGCCTGCAGAGCCTTGAGCAGACAGTGAGAGGAAAGACACATAAACATAGATGCGGTCTGCCATATGGACTCCTCAGAACCATATTCTTGCTGTTGGCTATTAGATTTAGGGGAAAAACAGACTGAGAGAGAAAGTGAGAGACAGAGTGACTAAGAAATGCTAAGAAATAGAAAGATGAATATAGCTTCAAATGGCATGCTGCATATCAAGTGAAGCATATCCCTGCTCACAGTCCCAGTCTATTTCTCCGGTCCTACTGGTAACACCTGACATGGGCAGGGTTGAGTGGTAAATAATGCATGTGGAAGTTGTGAGTGGAGGTATGTAAGTATATCTGCCTTTGTCGTGGTTGAAAAATGTTTGTCAGTTGGCTGGAGCCATCCTTCATTCATCAGATCTCCCCCAGAAGCAAATCCATGCAAGGACGTACGATAATGTCTGAGTGTTCACCCAGCCCATGTGCAGCTTGAAGTGCACAACTGAAAGGCCTCCAACAAGGCAAGGCATGTTTATTTGTGTAGCTCTTCTCATACAGTGGCAATTCAGAGTGCTTCACGTCAAATACAGAGGAATAATACAGCTTGTTACATCCTGAGATCGATCACCTTGGGAGGGTATATGCCAAAAAAAAATTAAAATAAATGTTACAAATACAATGTATTCATATTTGGGACAGCATTTTGTCTGCAGTGCTCTTGAGGGGTTCAGAGGGTGGATCCTGGCATCCCATAAATGGGGGCAGGAGCAGGGCTGGGGGTTACCCAGCCACCCTGGGTGTGGAGAGGTGGATCCCAAGATTCACTATGTAAAAGCTTCTGTACAAATGAAGATATTTTAGATTATTATTTATATTATTATCAGTAGTAGAAGTAGTAGTATTGTCAGATCATTCCATAAAAAACAAAGTCTTCAGGCCGCATGTTGGTGTCAAGCCTCAAGCCTGTCCAGCAGACCTCCGTGGCTTCCACATTCAGCAGGATCATTATGTAAAACTCCAATTCCCACATTCCCACCCTTATGTTTCCCTCATACATCAGAGTGGCTTTCCCATGGGTTGATATAGAGTTCCTCTCCCAGTCCTTTGGTTCTGCATGGCGAGTTCTTCAGCCTACGTTTCCCACAAGTCCCCAGTCTTATCTAGGACTTATCGTCTTCCACTTCAGAGTCCTGAAATTTCATGTTCTGTGGTGCGTGGCTTCTAGAAAAACAGGGAGGGAGAGCAGGAAAAGGGAAACAAGACTGGGGAAAGAGTAAGAGGTTATTCACCATGGAAACCGGAATTGTGAGGAGTGGCTACTTTTTGATCTGGACTACTTGTGATGAGGTTCTTAATTTGCTTGGACAGTGTTTGTGGAGATTTTGCACAAAAGTGGAACTGCATGATTGATGTTGGATTTTTGTTTCGTAAGTGCACAGATGCTAAATCGATCATTTGGTGAATGAAACTTTTTTTGGGGGGGACCAGTTGCCTACCCATTTTCCCAGTTGCTTGGCAACATGTTCTGAGCTACTCATACTGTTTCTCTTTGTGCTTCAGACAGAAAGCACTGCGGAAGGACGCAGGAACATTTGAGTATTGCTGGAGAGCAATACCTGAAAATGACCAGACAGGAACTGGCGTCACATTGATCTGTTTGGTTCTTGGTGATTCGGATACCAACGAGATGCTCTATTGTTACACAATAATGGATGATGACTCATTGCGATTAAATGGGAACTATGAGAGGATGTGCCTCATTCAGGAAGGAAATGCATCACTTTTGCACATACCTTTGGCATAAGGGAGCTCTGTCTGGTGAAATCACTACTCCGGTGATTTTGGTGTTATTACAGAAATGGAGATATAGAAGAATGATAAAAGTGTTTGTTTGTGTAACCATGACTTAAGGTCAGCAATCAGCGAAGCTAAGGTCAGTTGATGAAGGTGCTAAGCCAACATGTTTCACTGATGAGGGCCACACTATTGCGCCTGGTCTGGCTAAATCAACTTTTAAGCTGAGGGCTGAGCTCCTCCCCCACACCCCAGGATAACTGGGGCGACGCCCCTCTTCCCCAGGTCTTCCACGCCAACACAGACCCATTGGAGGTGGTGCTGAACCGCGTGCCGCAACCGGTCCTGGCCCGTTACGTCCGCATCCGGCCACAGACCTGGAAGAACGGCATTGCCCTGCGCTTCGAGCTCTACGGCTGCCAGATCACAGGTGTGTGCTGTACTTTGTAAAAACCTAAAGGATTAATGTGTAAATATATATATATATTTTTTTTGTCAGTTCAGTCAAAGTCATACACAAAATATACACTTTATGAATTCATAAATGATAAATGTAACAGCATCCATCTCCATAGTGGCAGCAAAATTAGCTTTTTTGAAAAACGGCACTTAACTACAATAGCGTGGTTCTTCTGATTCTCTGATGTAGGGTGGTGCGCACGTTTCAGTCCTGCTTGGTCTGTATTGCTTAAACCTAGCAGTAGTGTCACTCCTGCTGTGATATCACAGCATGAAACATTGATGTGCACCTCCCTGAAAGGTTAAGCTACCTAAGACTCACACTCTCTTCCTCTCGTTTTTCCCGCTATCTGTCTCTTGGCACTCTCCCCTCTCCTGTCTCCGTTGCCTGCTCAATTTGACCGTTTCTTTCCACCAACACATTTTACATACTCTCATTCTCTCCACTTCTTCTCTGACATTGCTTCTCCGTGTCTCGTTCCCCCACTTACTGTCTTTTCTCCATCCGTTCCTCCCCCTCTCCTCCTCTCCTCCTCTCCCCTGCCTTCTCGTATCTGTTCCTCTTATGACTGCGTTTCTCTTTCTTCTTTACCCTTTCTTCCTAACATGGCTTGTTCTTTTATCCATCCCTCTCTCTCTCCCTCTCTCTCTCTCTCTCTCTCTCTCTCTCTCTCTCTCTCTCTCTCTCTCTCTCTCTCACACCCTCCTCTCTGTCAACCACCCATCCCCACCAATAAAACCCTTTTCTTACAGACGCACCTTGCTCAGAGCTCCAGGGCATGCTCTCGGGCCTGCTGCCTGACTCCCAGATCTCAGCTTCCTCGGTGAGGGACCTG